>NC_133400.1:26731333-27032666 GCF_047511655.1 Castor canadensis
AAGAAAAACTATACCAAGGAACCCAATGAAGCCCACAGAACAATCTGAAAGAAGAAATGCTACAAGTAATCAAGGAGAATTTCATAGAGGTGATACTAGACATGGTCAACCAAAATGTAGAGCAGACACTCAAGAAATTCCAAGACAACAAAAATAAAGAATATGAGAAGGCACAAGAACAAATTAAAAAAACCACATAAGCACTAAATAAACACCAAAGTGAAAAAGAGAATACAATAAATAGAGAGATAAATGAATTAAGGATGAAAATTGGCAATATTAAGGAGGAAGTGACCCATGGTATAGAAAACGTCAGAAAAAAAGAATGAAACAGAAATATAAAATGCAATGAAAGGCCAGTCCAGAAGACTAGAACAAGCAGAAGACAGAATCTCAGAACTTGAAGATGAAATGGTAATTAAAGGAGAAACTGAAGGACTACTAGTCAGACAACTCAAGACCTGTGAAAGGAGTATGCAAGAACTCACTGACTGCATCAAAAGACCAAACCTGAGAATTATGGGCATTGAAGAAGGAGAAGAGGTGCAAACAAAAGGAATTTTTAATATATTCAACAAAATAATAACAGAAAATTTCTCAAATCTAGAGAAAATTATGCCCATTCAGGTTCAGGAAGCCTCCAGGACACCAAACAGATTTGACTAAAATAGAACTACCCCATGACATATTATTAAAACAACAAGCACAGAGAGTAGAGAAAGAATACTGAAGGCTGTAAGAGAGAAAAAACAAATAACATACAAAGGTAAACCCATCAAAATCACAGCAGACTTCTCAACAGAAACCTTAAAAGCAAGAAGAGCGTGGAATGAGGTATTCCAGGCACTGAATGAAAATAACTTCAACCCTAAGATACTCTACCCAGCAAAACTATCATTCAAAATAGATGAAGCAATAAAAGTCTTTCATGATAAGTAGAAACTAAAACAATATATGACCACCAAGCCACCACTGCAAAAGATTCTTCAAGGAATTCTGCACATAGAAAGTGAAACCCAACATAGCCATGAAAGGGCAGGCAGCACCAAACTACAGGAGAAGAAAAGGCAAGAAAGTAGAGAACAACATTGATTTAGTGGCAAACAACAGGTGTTGGTGAGGATGTAGGGAAAAAGGAACCCTCTACACTGCTGATGGGAATGCAAATTAGTGCAACCACTCTGGAAAAAAATTTGGAGGCTTCTTAAAAATCTAAACATAGATCTACCATATGATCCAGCAATCCCACTCTTAGGGATATACCCAAAGGAATGTGACACAGGTTACCACAGAGGCACCTGCACACCCATGTTTATTGCAGCACTATTCTCAATAGCCAAGTTATGGAAACAGCCAAGATGCCCCACTATTGACGAATGGATTAAGAAAATGTGGTATTTATACACAATGGAATTCTACTCAGCCATGAGGAAGAATGAAATCTTATCATTCCCAAGTAAACGGATGGAACTGGAGAACATCATTCTGAGCGAGGTTAGCCAGGCTCAGAAGACCAAAAATTGTATGTTCTCCCTCATATGTGGACTATAGATCTAGGGCAAATACAGCAATGTGATTGGACTTGGGTCACATGATAAGGTGAGAGCACACACGGGAGGTATAGGGATAGGTAAGAAACCCAAAAAACATGATAGTATTTGAGTTCCTCACTGCAGAGGAACTGATACAGAACCTTTAAAGCAACAGAGGCCAATATGTAAAGGGGATCAGGAACTAGAGAAAAGGTAAGTTAGAGATGAATCAACTTAGAATGTAACACATTTATACATGGAAACAATTCTAGGAATCTCCCTGTATAGCTATCCTTACCTCAACTAGCAAAAATGCTTTGTCCTTCTTATTATTGTTTATGCTCTCTCTTCAACAAAATTAGAGATAAGAGCAGAAAAGATTCTGTCTGAAAGCAAGGGGAGGCGGGGGTGAGATGGAGGGGCTGGTGGGTAGGGAGGAGAAATGGCCCAAACAATGTATGCACATATGAATAAATGAGGGGAAAAAAAAAGAAAGTAGCTTAGCCAAAAATGCCTACCTGGTAAAGCCATATTAGGCTGCTGTACATGTAGGGTCACTGGTTGAACTGGAGATGGAGACTGATTCAAGAGGCACCATGAATGAGTGAAAAGATGATATACGACTGGTCTCTATTCTACGCACTGACAGTAATGGTCAATAATTATACCACCAAATTGAATTCTTCTAAAACTTTTTCTAGACTATGGCAAGGACAAACCAAGTGATGAAGAGAAGAGAAAAGATTCATGGAATGAAGGAAAAAACCACAAAGCAAAGTCAAGAAACTAAGAAGAGCTGCCTCTACTCCTAACAGCTCACTCTAGAGTTGCCACTCAAGAACATAACCTTCCACTGCTGATAGTTGGTTGGTTTCCTTAAGTGAACTGAATTAGTTTCTGATCATAACAACTCAAAGACCCAAATTAACAACCCAAAACTTGTTAATTTATAAATCTAACTGTTCATTAGAAATTAGCTCTTGAAAACAGACCAATTATGACAAAATTATATACTGCATAGAATTACTATTATTATTATTCACTATTTCACTTTTTTACTTATTTTTATTTTTCCAAGAGAGGCCTGCCTAAGATATACATAATGTCTTTAATTACATGTAAATCATTTTATATGAATTTGTTTGTAAATTAAAGATCTACCCCATATGGACAAGTTGCATTGTGCTTTTTTATTACTTTAAATAGCCATAGAAAAATATACTAAAAAGAAATGATTCAACATATCATGTCACATCTCTTTTACATATTCAGATTAATTTTTATTCTTCTTTTATAATATATGTGAATATTTGCCACCTTCCATTTTTGTACAATGAATATGGACTGGGACATCCAAGATCAAGGACCCAGCACAGTCAGTATCTGGTGAAAGCTGCTCTCTGTTTCCAAGATGGAACCTTGTTACTACATCCTTGGAAAGGTATGACCTGGGCCTAATGGACAAAAGGGGACAACACCCTCTTCGAATCCCTTTAAAGGGCACGAATCCATTCATGAAGGATGTCCACCTTTCACCTTTTTTCTTAATTTATTTTTGGTATGCTGAGATAGGATCTTGTTTTATAATTAAGCATGCCTCAAACTTGCAATCCTCCTGCCTCAGCCTCCCTAATACTGGGATTACAGATGTACGCCACCCCTCCCAGCACTACCTCTTAATACTGTTAAATTTGGAAGCAAAGTTTCACCAGGTGAGAGCACAAGCAACTCCCACCCACTCCCTTGTCAGTAGCAGTACTCAAGGCATGAATGTGGAACAGCCTGGGAGCTGAAAAAAGAACCAAAGACTTGTGCAGAGTTAGAGTGGATCAGCGTCTTGGCAGGACCTCTCTTTATTGCAGCTAAGCCTCTGTCTAGTCAAAAGCACCCACAGAGACAGATTGGTTTTGTAGGCTATTGCAGAACTTTGGTTTAGGGATCAGGGTACTACAGGAAGTGGAAGAGGAAATGCCTTCTTTCTCTAAGCTGATAACAGTGACTGCTTTTTGAGGACGTGATGTCAGCTTCATCTCCTCCTCTGGGCTTCCTTGATCAGAATGATTATTTGTTATTCTCAAGTAGCAAAAAAATTCCAATGTCCTATGTGGAGCAGACACTGGGAACCATGGTGGCTTCCTTCCAGTGGCTGATACTGATCTGCCTCTGCTTTTTCTTTGTTCCTAGCCATCTCCTGGCTGGCAGGTGTGCTAGTCTCATCTCTATCCTTTCTTTGCAGATATTCTCCCCTTTTTTCCTCTAAGAGCAAACATTTTCAATATTTACAGCTCTGTAATGAGTATTCAATATGTGTATCATTGTTCATTTATTCATCAAGAAAGCTAAAATGATTTGCCACCTATCTCTATGGAATAATAAATAAGATAGTATCGTTAGTAAGTTTCAAGAGTTATTTTGAATTATTGGCCAGAATGTCCTTGCAAATTAATATTATATTTCAAAACTATTACGAATTTTAATAACACTTTCTTATGTGGAAATTAATTGCTTTTGAGAAGGACAAGGTGTAAGAAAGCCTTTTTCAGCTATACCTTCAGGGATGATGTTCAGATTTTGATGTTTTCTACCTGTGGAAGAAGATGAAGGTCAAAGTGTTAATTTCACTATCATTAATATTATGATTCTAATTATTACCATTATACATTTTTATGGCATGTTTCATCTTAGAGACTCACAGTAACTAACTACTTTGTCTGTGAACTGATTAACTCTGCCCTGTGTCTGAGGAAAATTTCTAAATGAAAAATAAGTCGATTGTCATAATGGGGTTCACATAGCTCCCCATGAAGTGGAATGAAACAGACGTGGTTGGTTTCACCTTTCAAATCTGATATTATCTAAACTGAACAGAAACTGACTAAAAAGTCCTGAAATCATCTCCCCCAGAATGAGAAGAGTGACAGTATCTGATCCTGCAGTTCCAGAGAGTGCATTCAATTTTGAAAGGCCAGTTAGATAAGGGAATATTGGCACCGCTCTCCAGATATCCATTCCCCAATTAACAATGTCATTTTCTGTTTTTCTAAGTGACAAATGGGAAGCTTGTCTTGGCATTACACATCTCTGCTTGGATCCTTTTCTTTGCATCATGGTGACTGCCCCAATTTCATAGCCCTGGAAAGATGTGATGGAAGATGATGAAACTGAGAAGTATAATAAGTATATACATATATCACAAGTACACCATGAACATACAGCTCTTCCTTCAGGCCCTACCATATTCAAGTTTCTATTTACAGTAGCCTCATATGCTGGTGAGAAAACAGACCCCCATCAAGGCTTTCTAGTATAAGGCAATGACATGGGTTTTCTCATGTGATTTTCTTTGACCATGCATAGCATAATGAACACATATCTAAGGAAACAAAGAAAGTAAAGATCAAAAATAAATTGAACTTTCCTGTTGAGAATTTTAGACCTGAGACAAACTGTAGCAATGCCATTGTTCACTTCATTTTGATAGAGCACAAACTTGGCAAATGTTAAGCATGTGTGTGGCATTGAAGATGGATGGAGTTAGATGTTAAATGTAGCTATGTATAAACAACTAAGCATGACACATCCATTCTAGTCTTTGTCCCAATAAATGTCCTTGCAACCAAGTCATGGATGACTTCCTAATGTGGAAGATACTGAATTACTTCAAGGAAAAAAGTTAAGAACAAGAGAATATTGTCAATCTAAAATGATTATTCTGGTTTGCAGATGTCTTAATATTAAATTCCAGTTATCTGTCTACTTATACTAATTAATAGTTCAGACAGTAACCTGCCCCAGAACCTACTAGTTGTTTGAATTCTTACCAAAAATCTATTTTCCAACTCCCTTTTTTCTTGATAACTACTGAAGGATCAGTTGTATTTTGTGCTTGAGTGAACTCAGAAGTATATGAACAGAGAGTCATTTTTGTGACACAGATTTTCTGTTCTGTAGTACAACAACCTTAACAACAACAACAACAAAAACCTTAGAATTTCTAGCATCTGAAACTTTGAATGCAATTTGCATGTCACCATCAGACACCAGCCAACAGCCCTACTTTTGGTTCTTCCATGAAGGTCAGATGCTGCACCATCAATAACTGGCAACAATGACAAGAAGAAAGAACTATCTGATGGAAACTCAATGGAACCTGTCAATAGAAAGAGCTTATCTTTGCTGAACACATGCAATGTTCCTCTTGTAAAATATGACTTTTGAGTACAAAGTAATAATGTCCACTTGTTTAATTGATGGTGAGTCCATCTATCCACATTTTATCTGGACAAACCTTAGAAAAGAAACAGACTGTGTAGATATTGGGGGAGAGGCTAATATGTTCCACATCAAATAGATTCAACTTTTAGAAGATAGACAAAAGTAAGTGAAGAGGCATTTAATGACTTACACAATATTATTCATAACAGTATGCAGAACAGCAAGCAAGTGGAAGCAACCCAAATGTTCATCCACAGGAAAATGCTATAACCACGATTCGATATTCGGCTTATTGATACAATAGAACACCACTCAGTAACAAAAAATATTAGCAAACTACTGATACCTTCAACTCAGATGAATCTTAAAGGCTTTTGAGAAAAAGGAGCATAATGGGCAGTTTTATTTATGTTGAACTCTAAGAACACGTAAGACTAATGCAAAAAATTTCTAATACTGCTCCCACCTGGGGTACAAGTAACTATACCTTTTATTCTACACATAATAAAAACCGAAGCTGCTGAAGTAGGCTAATGAGATTATGAGAATAATTACCAATGGAACTGAGATGTGAAGTCCCAAACATAAGCTGTCTCCTCCTAGCTCATATTTATTCAGTCAACACATGATCATGGAGCTTACCTTTACTTCCAAGTACGTGTGAGGCATGAAATCAAATGATAAAAATAATCTTGGCCTATGCCTTAGTTGGCAATAAAGCATAGAGGGTAAGAACATATGAATTGCAAAGCAAATGTATTGAATTGATCATTTATAAATTAAATCTTCTTAATAGGGTATGGGTTGTTCATCTCACACCTTTAAGCCCTTATCCCTACCCTATCCAGATAGAGAGGAATTTACCAGCACCAACTTCAGTTTGGGGGTACTAAGATACAGGAGCTGTAAGTCTGCTTTAAATGCACCCATGTGAAAGGAGCCCATAGTGTTCTGCCATATCTCTGCATGCCACCCCACTCATCTCCTTTAAGAAATGTAATAATGTATTCTTTCTCTCTTTATTAAAGCACTTATTCCAAGACATAGTTGTTTTAGCTTCTACTTATTTCCTTCAAAATACTATGAATTCCTTGAGGACAGTGCATAACTTCATTCATCTTGATTGACACTCACTGAGTCTAAAATGGTGCCTACATCTTCTGTGTCCATTCCCTAACACTATGCATTGCCTGGTAATCTAGACTCTTTCCATCACCCACTGCTGTATTTTTTTACACCAGTACCTGTAGCTCTATCTAATGTAAAGTTTCTATAGCCCCATATATCTTCTGCTCTGGAGGAATAATGTCCCTCAGTGAAGCTTAGATCTAATACAGGATACAGAAGAAAATGATATTGAATAAAACCAGAGGTCCTCAAACTTCAGATGTTATTCCATAGCCTCAGGATCACCTATGCTAGTTCTTCATCAGTCCCACCTACCTCATCCAGTGTAGAGATCAGATCAAATCTCAGACCCTTAAAAGAGGGAAGTAATGTGGAAAAGATAAAACTTGATCAGGTTTGGCACATTGCTCTTGGCCTCCTAGAAGCAGTTATCTGAGCAAACAAGGAGCAAAAATATCTCTAAGAGCTAAATTCTAAAGTTCTCTTATAAACTTGTAGAATATTGCAGAGTAAAATGATTTTCCTTAGAAAATAAGTATCATATAAGATGTGGAGAAGTGATTATGACAAAATAGTCAATAAAAAGATAGACAACTCAAACTTACTGCTGTCAGAAAGACAAAAAGGGCCTGGAGTTTTTTTCTTTTTTTGTATTCAACAATGTTATGCAGTAGGCAATAGTTCCAATAGGAAGAAGAGAAATGACTCATGTATCTACTTACCACCACCAAATCACTTACTTCCATGAGATAGAATATCAGCCAAGACGCTGTGACCCAAATACTGACTAACTGGAGACCCTCCTCCCATCCCACTTCCCTCTTCTACCATTATTTAACCAACAAGGCTATGTGTTGTGTAGACAGCCTACACTAGATTCTCAAGCATGATAAAGTAGAGAAGACTTTGATATTTTCTGGTTATTGCTATTTGTTCTTCATAATTTCTCCCAATAAATAACATACCACTGAGAGTATATTTGGATTTCATCATAATAACAATTGAAACAAATAAACTTTGAAAAACAGATGACATATTACTACTGTTTTGCATGAGTAGTGTGCTCAGCTTAAGAATATTTATTCAGGACCCAGACATAAGCTTTTCTTTTTTTTTAAGTTTAGTCACAAATTACAAAAAGCTTTCACTATGAAAATTTAACTGAGCCATGTAATTTTGTGTCGATATGCATTGTGAAATATTTTGCTTCTCTTCAATCAGTCAGAAAGATTTTATTCTTAGTTAGGTTGATGAGATCCCACCACTTTCATTCTTCTCGTTTTGAAATAGATCTAGTTTCTGGCAAATTGAGTCAGTAAGTAGAATTTATTTTTTCCTTGTAATTGTTTTACTTTCTTTAAAAAAAATAAGTGCAACATGGAAAATGAAGCAGGACTGGAATAAATGGCTGTCAACTCAACAAACCTTAAGTAAATTTTATGCCTGGTGCTGCCATTGGTATTCAATATCACTAGATATTTTACCTTGAGTAATCACTGATGGACATTGATTTTGTCTTTGCTCTTCACAGCACAGCAAAATTAATGTGAAAGTCAGACTCAAATGAGTCCCAATGGTGTCCTCTGATCTCTGCTGAGAAGCACATTTCAAATACATAAGAAATGGCAACAGCTGAGAACCAGAGTATCTTGTATTGTAACAATTAATGGATATGAATAGCCCTCGCAGGAGAGCTCAGGTTACCTTATATCAACTTTGGAGGTGAGAGCCTGAAACAGTTCATTGAGGTTAATATGTAGAGGTTTTATGATTTGATTAATCCTACCAATTAAAATGGTGATGTTTCTCTTTTTTCACATTATATTTTCATAATTATTCTTTTGGGTATGTGAATGTAACCATGAAATGTCAACAAGGGGACAATAATTGTATAGCAGTTTAGACTTCAGGAAAAATATTTTCCTGAATGCAGCTTAACAAAATGAAAGAGTAGAATGGTGTTTAGTAGTAACAGTAGCAGTGAACACAGGGAGTGGCATAACTCTTTATCCTCAATGCAAGAGAGTACTTTGGTGATCTGTCATGTGCACAGTGCCTGCAACTTCACCCTACCATTTGTTTGGTGAGCCTAACTCAGACCATGTGGTAGAACACTGAAGAAAGCATGGGAACCCATTTTAAGTGAGACTTGGATTATTAAAAATGCTGACTCTTCACAGACAGGCAATCTTTATCCTTTTTTTGTATCTCCCAGTATCTAATCCAGTCCTGCAGGCAAGGTAGGTAGGTGAGTGCTTAGAAAATTTTAGTATGAAACAAATAAAAGACTTGCCTTACCTTTTCATTATGAAGCAGATATAGTGAGTGCCTTGCTCCTAAACCATCTGAGGTCTGTGCTCACCAATGGCATTTAACAGTTAACATATGCAACTCTCTGCCTAATGAACTTTCTGGTCATTCAGCCACTCGCGGCAAGTTATTTACTATCACTAGATATAGTCTTTAATGAAAGACTTTAAAGAAAGTCAGCTGGACTCAATGAAGAAATATCTCAGCATCCTCAAAGCTTGGGTGGGAAACCTCTGAGAGATTGTCTACAGAGAGATTGATCCTATGGCTCGCAACACTAATCATCTGACTTTATGCAGTCTGTGTTTTCTTCCTTTCTTTCCCTGTTTCACTTTTTGCACTGCCTTCCAGATACCTCTTGGAATCGCCTTCCGAATATACTAGATGTTCTTCTTGTCATAGGTCTGCTTCTAGGGAGCCCAAAATTAAGACATGTTTTTGGTTGACACTTCTCAGGCTGCTCAAAAAAAAATATGGCACATGGCATCCTAAGCCACACTGTACTTCAAAAGACAATGCAACCAGAAGGCTGCAGGCCCCAGGATCTGCTGCTTAACACCTTTGCATCACAGCAATATGCTTTCAGGCATGTATGTTAGCTGTAGATGTCCTGTAGGTGTTTATATGGTGTTCACAGCACCTGCTATGGTACTAAAACAATTTGCACAAAGGCAAAAATGTTCTACACAGTTAATCAGATTGCTTCATGGACAGGAAAACACCAAATCCAATCATTTATCTCCAATGCTTTCCAGTCCAATCTTATCCCTGGAGCTGTCTAAACCACCCAGACTGTAGAGAAGATTTGGCAATTATTTGGTTTAATTTAATCAAAATAGATGGCAAATCAAATAATACAAGGCATAACGTTACACAGGGAGTAGATTTCATCTGTGTTGATATTACAACTGCCAAATTACTACTCCAATCACTCCTGATTCTTAACCTCCCTTCCTGTCATTGGATTCTCTTTTTACCATTTTCATAATCAACAGAGTTTTGATCACTTGGATTGATTTTCTCATTCCCAGTCTACCCCAGCGTTTTGAAATGTGTTATGTCAAATATTAAGTCGACATTACTAGATGTTAAGTGCATGCTTCCTTTAACAAGCAATGAAAAGGGAGGGGAGCAAAGAGATAATACAGGATCCTTGAAGAAACACTCCTAATTAAATTCATTACCAATCGTGTAACCTTGAAGAAAGTTCTCAATCCCTCTGAGTCAACTTTTTTCATCTGTATAATAGAAATAATAATTCCCAGTTTTCAGAGGATTTTTGAAAATTAGAAAGAAAATAATTAATGCTGCTGGCACAATACAAATGCTCAAAGTTGTAATTTTTGTTTTCATATTGCTGTCTTTCTAGGCTAATTTCTCATCCAATTGTATTAATTGCCTCTGAAATTGGTTATGCTTCTTTGGAAGGCTTTGTGCATCCCACGTTTTCTCTCAATTCACACAGGACCAACTTTAGCCAAGGCTTTTGTATGCTTACAATTTCGATCAAGTCAACAAGTAAAACTTTGCATGGGCAGCTCATGAAGCAGAATGGGAGGTGCCTGTTTCCTTAAGTGAAATGATAGCTACAGAATGGAGATAAACTTTTATAAGCCTAACAATTTAACATGTCTTAGTATGGGAATAAAAATCTGAGATTATTATTGTTTTGGAATTGATGTTTTAGAATTAAGCCCAACTAAATTTCCAACTATAACAAATAGTTATTATAGCATTCCAAAAATTAAATGAGATTGTGTTATTAAAGCACCTAGCACAGTTAGCACAAAAGGCACTAAAATAAGGATGACAACTTCCTTAAAAAAGAAGAACATGAATTTGCATTACCAGTCTTGCTATATCATGAAACAAGATAATTTGGATTGACGTATATTTTTTACCCTAATGTTATATACACCAGAGATACTGAATATGTAACATTTCCTTCTGCATTTAAAACCCAGAGACCTCACAATGAAATAGAATTTTAAATGCCTTCTTCACTTTTTTACCCATAAACTGCATTTGCTTTCTGTCTTGAAATTAAACAGCAGAGAATTATTCCAGCCATTTATTCTCAGTGATTTAAATTTAAGATTTTTGGTTTTAGGGAAAACAAGACATGCCTCTGGACTCTGATTGCCAGGATAAGACACATCCCACGACACACAGCTCAATTTGTAAAGGTGATTGAAGTTAAAAAAAAATTATGTCTAGGAAACATTCCTAAACTTTCCATTTGGGAATTGTATTCCCAAGAGGCATGTAATCCAACAAAGAGAAGACACTTTGTCTGCATTATTTACAGTTCAACAGACCATGCACTTTAGGAGCATACCACAAATAACACAATATGCAAGCAACACCACCCACATCTGTAACTGGCACTTTTATTTAATATGCCATTCATTTCATTTTAGTTTTAAAACTTTCCACCAAGCAACTGATTGGAAAGTTAGTTCTTGTGCAAAGAACCTTTTATTTTCAATTAGCCGTGCCAATTAAATGAATGAATGTGAGGATTTAGGTCCTCTCCACCCTCAAATTAGCAGGTATGCTAACTAAATTTGGATGGTAAATCATTTAATAATTCATAAGAAAATAAATATGACATAAAAGATAATTGCAAATTTGTACTGTGTACTTTCCTCCCAATTATAACTGCAGCAGAGACTTGGCCTTGTGAGTTGTTGATTGAGGCGAAAATGAAAGTGGGAGCTCATTTTATAAGCACAGTTTCTGGGTTTGGTCAGCTTGGATTTCAACATGGAAAATGAATCCAGCAATCATGATCCTATACTGGAATTGGGATGGGAATCAAGACTCTTCCTATCTCAATAATAACCTATTGCCTGGCATGTACCAATAGGTGCCAAAGCCAAGTTCTTTGCAAGAAAATGAATATTGGATCTCATTGCATGAATAATAATTAAATGTGGCTGGTTTACTACAGTAGATATGGCAATCTGTTAGGGAATGTTCCACTAGAACTGAAGTATTTGTATATGTATGAAATGCAGACACAATCTCAGAATTATCTTTGCAGAGCTGTGGATTTATGGAGGTTCATGAAAATCCGAAGTGTCTGAAAATGAATTGGATTTTGTGATCCCAAATAATTCTCTAAGCAACTAAACTTTTAGGAGAACAAAAAGGTTTAACAAATATGTCTTATGTATCTTATCATCATGAAATGCTCTCCATTTTAGGGATGAAAATTAAAGATCAGATGGCATCAGCAACTTGATAATGTTGTAAAAGGTTGCATTTCCACCTCCTATTTCACATGTTTCTGTATAATGTGACTGTCAGGTGACATCTACTTTATCTGGGATAATTTTTGACTACTATAACCAACAGAGTATGGCAGAAGGGATATTATTTGACTTTCAAGACTGGGTCACAAAAGGCCAGGCAGTATCTTCTCTGCCCTCTTGGAATGCACACTCTGAGGGAAGCCAGGTACCACACAGGAAGTCCAACTACTCTAAGAGGTCACATATAGGTGTTCTAGTCAGTAGTCCTTACTAAGTTTCCAGACAACAGCCAACATCAACCACAACCCATATAAGGAAATCATTTTGGACATCCAGGGAACCAACTTGGATATCCAACCCAGTTGATGCTTCACATAACTCCAGCCACAGGCAACATCTAACTATAGTTACATGAGATCCCTCCAATGAGGACTTCTCAGTTTGGCCTTTTAAAATTAAAGAATTTCTTACCACAAAATCATAAGAAAAATAAAATGGTTGCTTTAAGACACTAAGATGTGTTATAATAGCATACTCTGACATAGCTTACAAATCACCATGCCAGAATTTAGAGCTAGGTATCTAACACAGGTATGTTTGTTAGCTTTCCATTGATATAATATTTGATGTAATCAACTTATAAGAGTAAAGACTCAGTTTTAGAGGTTTTGGGCCAACTGTGATTGGCTGACCCCATTGTTTTGGGTCTGTAGTAAAGCAGCACACCATCTAGGGAAGCATATGGTGGAACATAACCACTCACCTCATTAAACAAAAGACAGGAAGATGAGCAGGTTAGGATCTCAGTATCCATTTTGAGGACATGCCTCCAGTGACCTAAAGACCTTTTACTAGACCCCACCTCTGAGAAGTTCCACCATTTCCAATATGGTGCCATGAACCTGAACCCAAGCCTTAACACATGAACTTGTGGGGGACATGTATTCAATCATAGAACCAGAGGTATATTTTTCCCATTGTTCAAAATGTGGAGTTTCAGTAGAGAGAACATATAATTTTCAAATGCTCTTTCCTTTCATTATTAGATTGATAAATCTAATCAAGACTAAGGTGAACCAAAGGTACAAGTATGAGATAGTCTGCTATATTGGTTCATTTTCTGCTGCCAAAACAAGATGCCTAAAGCTGGGCTCTTTATAAGTTAAAGAGACTTGTTTGGCTCTTGATTCTGGTTGCTGGAAATAGCATGATAGCAGCATCAAGGCAAGGGCCATTGGCTATATCACAACATGGCATAGAAATGAAAAGTGGTCTGGCCACGTGCAGGAAGGGTAAATTCCAAGGTGAGACAGGAAACCAGGAAAATTCGGTGACCAAGCCTTTTCTTTTTATAACACCCTGCATTCCCAGAAACTAACCAGGGTCCTGCAAAAACTACATTAATCCCTCCTGAAGGTGGAGACTCCAGTGTCATAATCACCTCTACTAATCCCTACCTTGTAAAGGTTCCAATATTTCTTAATACTGCCACATTGGGATCTAAGCTTTCAGCACATGAACCTTTGGGTACACACTCAAACCATATCCAAACCACAGAAGATGAGTGAGCAGGCATGACATTCTGAAAACATTAAACTAAACCAAAAGCATGAAAGGAGTCTTCAAGGCACTGTAATCTAGTTCTTATGATTAATTAGAACAGAAAACATATCAAAATAAAGATCTCTTATCCCCACTGCTCTGAAATATACTGTCATATCACTTAGAAATTAATAAGGCACACAGTTGAAAAAAGTATAGCTTTTTAGATTTTAGCTTCAACACAACCCATAGAAGGGGTGGGACAGTTGGTGGATACAGAAATCTAGTGGAGGCAGGCATCTTTCATAGGTGAAACAGAGCAACTGAATCACTACCAAATAAAATATACTGAGTATCCACAGTGAACAAAAATCCTCAGATGGGTGGTGGGGATGGCACCAAATGTCTGTCCCTGGAGAGTTTTGGTGAGCTCTTTAAGGATAAAACAAGCATATAGGAAATGTGTATAGCACAATTAACTTTTTGCTTAAACCCACGTATTTCCACAAAAGATCTGAAGCATCATGAAAACAAGAAAAGAGGAATCTGGATATGAGAAAAATAATCTGACACTTAAAGATGCAAAGCAGACATTATTTTATAGTAAGATAGAAAAATTATTTTTTTCTCATTTACAAATAAAAAAACAAGAGAGGTCAAGTGACTTGCTCAAAGTCAGAGACAACAGAGTCAAGTGTTTTTTTGGAGCCTGTCAATTTCCAGTTGTGCATAAGGTGGGAATGGAAAAAGAAGTTTAATAAAAACTAGAAACTAGGCTCAGGGGAGTTCTTAAAATGCAGACTGAATAAAAATGAATGACACACCTTTCAATTCCCCCCAAAAAAATCCACCAACAGCCAGGTGCTGGTGACTCACACCTGTAATCCTAGCTATTTAGGAGGCAGAGATCAGAAGGATCGCCAGTCCCAGCAAAGAGTTTTCAAGACACTATGTTGAAAACACCCTTCACAAAAAAAGGGCTGGTGGAGTGGCTTAAGGTATAGACCCTGGGTCCAAGCCCCAGTACAGCAAAAAAAGAAAGAAAAAATCCGCAGGTAACATCAATGCTAACTTGCCACCACATTCCCTACACCACTTGATTTTCAAAATCCTTTAGGTCTTCTGCATCCCCTACTTAATTCCTAACATCTTCATGTGTGCCCTTTTGGGCCTCTAACTTTGTTTCCAAACACAAATGTATAAGCAATCATGTAGTGTTATTTTTAATTCTGATATGCACTTGTCTTAACTCCTTGATGAGACCAAAGCCTGAAAAGCCTTATTTACATTCATCTACACTTTTGAACTATGTTCCCTCCTTTGGGCTTGTTCCTCTGATTGTTAAGAAACCTAGACAGTCACACTAAAAGAGTTCAGAGAGAAAATTGTACCTAGACCTGAGGTTGGAGGGAAGGTTTTCTTTAGTTAAACAGGACTTAGCATAACAGGAAGCATAGAGAAATGACTGGATCATCAAGAAAAGTAGGAAGAATATAATTTCATGAAGGGCTCAAAGATACAACCGTCTCAAAGTTTGATTGTGTTACCTTTCAGTGAAATGTTTTACACTAAATTTTAAAATAAAAGATATGTTTACATTGAGTGCCTACTCTGTTTCAGGCATTTTATTTATGGTGCACTTTGATAATTAATAAGGTTTATATAAAAATTCTAGCTAAGGATGAGACCTCGGAGTAGACTAAAAGGCAGGGTAGGCGAAAGCCAATGCAGGAGGCTTTTTCCCATCACAGACAGATGATGCAAACCCAGCAGAGAGGAGTTACGAAAAGCCAATTTCCTACTGAACACTGTCTCCCAGATGCAAATTGACATGTGGAGTAGTTGCCTTAATGCCCCCCTCCACTCTCACACAGCACTTAGTGCTTTCTGGAGAGGTTTTCTACCCTTTTAAAAACAGCATTATTGGAATTTTATTTCATCTGTCTTTCAGGGGACTTGAAGACAGGGCCTAGATATTTACAGCTTTTAACTTTTCTTTTTTTAAACCACGTACTCTCCAGCTGGGTTGATTATAAGGTTTTTCCTTTCTTTTTTTCAATTCTTTATTCTACTTTTTTCTTTGACATCAAATTGATGATAGCCCACATAAGTTAAGCAAAAATTTGTCTTGTTTTCCCTGTGTTTGCCTTTTTTAGTAAATCTCACTGGCCTGCATTGAATGTTTGTGCACTCCAAACCTAACCTTCAATGTGATGGTATCAGGACATAGGCCTTCAGGTGATGATTAAGTTGTGAGGACAAAAACTCATGAGCGGGTTTAGAACCCTTATAAAAGAGACCCTGGCAAGTCACCTTCCCCTTCTACCATGTGAGGATGCAGAGAGAAGACGACAGTCTCTGCGCTGGGAAGCAGGCTCTCTCCAGGCTCCAAATCTGTGGGAACTTGACCATGGGTTTCCCAGCCTCCAGAACTATGTGAAGTGAATCTCTGAGGTTCTTTTTTTGTAGTAAAAGTAATAGTAAAGTTTATTAGAAAAGGAATTTAGTATAACAGGATAAAAGTGAGAATAATTGGGGAAAAAAGAAGAAACATATCCTGCTCCCCATTCAGAAAATGGGAAATTTTCTAAGGTTTTTATACCAACAAGTCTATGGATTTTTGTTACACCCGCCTGAGCAGACTAAGACACTTAACTACCTGATGGTCATTTATGTAGAGGTGGCTCTGGAACAAAACCATCTTAATTAAATTCTAAACCAGGTTACATGTCACAATAGGACTACGGACTCGTTGCTTAGCCTTTGTGCTTCAGCTTCCTTATTTGCAAAATGAAGATTGTAATAGTTTCTCCCTCATAGCATCTTTTCAAGGATTAAATAGGGTAATAGTTATAAAGTGCTTTGGGAGATTCAGGTTACATGTGAAGTCTTTTACATATCTAACTATTATAAGTACTGGGAGGGAAGATTCAAGAGGGTAGGGAGAGATCTTTATATCATTCTCTGCTGTAGTTGTAGTGCTAGCAGAGTCTAACACAATGGATGAGAGCTGTTATGCACCAAAGTACAAATTCACTAATACTCAGAACAGGAAGAACCTTAGAGGTCACCTAGACTAGTGTTCCTAAAGATGTAACCCTGGGCCAGCAGCAGTAGCATCACCTAAAAATCTGTAAAAAAATGCAAATTCTAGGCCCTTGCTCCAGAACTAAATCAGACTGGGAGAGGAGCACAGTTGTTGTCTTTTAAAATCCCTCCAGAAGGTATCTTCAGGAAATAAATAGTGCCTACCACATAACACCATGATTATTCAATTAGTACATAATTTATTTGCTAATTTTATTTTCAAAATAACAAGGTAGACTGTTGAAATTCTATCATCCCAGAAAATTATAAATAAAAATATAACTAAAGACAAAGCATTAAATTCGGCTACTGACTAAATAAATTAGATTCAGAATTAATGAATTATACATTGAAGTAGCTTTAACAGCCCTCTAGAGTAAACATATAGCCCAGGGAATTTCCAGGTGAGTTGTGATAATTTTTTGTGGGATTAGCAAACATTTATTAAGCATTTACTATAAACCAGGTACTTGCTTTTTATTGCTGTGCCTGGTGGGGGTACATCATGGCATTTATAAAAGTTCTTACAGTGTATCAAATATATCATACTTGAATTCACCCCCTCTACTGCTGTCCTTTATCTCTCCTTCCCCCCATTCCTGAAATGTAAACCAGCAGTACTTGACATGCATGATCTTATTATGGTTTGCTAGCATAATCTTACAGGACTTGATTTTTAATCCCAATTTTACAGATAAGACCTTGAAACTCAGAAAAGCTAAATAACTTGCCCAAGGTCACAGACGACCTGGAGGTATAGCAAGGTATAGAACCTAAGGACTGCCAGGCATGGTGACTCACATCTGTAGTTCTAGCTACTCAGGGGGTGGAGATCAGAAGGATCACAGTTCAAGGCCAACCCATGTAAAAAATGTGCCAGACCCCTTCTCAACCAATAAAAAATTGGGCTTAATGGAGCTTTCTGGTCATCCCAGTCACACAGGAGATGGAAATAGGGGGATCATGGTCCAAGACAGACAGACATAAACATGAGACCATATTTGAAAAATAACAAAAAAGCAAAAGGGGCTGGGGGTGTGGCTCAAGTGATAGAGCACCTGCCTGGCAAGTATGTCCCTGATTTCAAGCCCTCATACCACCAAAAAAAAAAAAAAGCCCAAAGACTTCTTATTTTAAACTTCACTAGATACTAGTGTATTCATTTTATAAACAATGCACTAAGAGTCTAAAACACATCAGAATCTATTCCAGAGAGTCTGCAAATGAAAACGTGGGTGAGGAGTTGTTTCAAAGAAAAAATGTCTGGAAAATAACAGGAGAAGGTTATCCTCTTAGGAACAAACACTCAGGGATGTCTGCACCAAACAGAGTGACACATATGGAGATATTGCCACAATGTGTTGGGATCAGGTCCTAACTACCACTGAAGGCCTATGATTCGCAAAGTTCAAGTAGATAGAAAGGTCAAATAATAATAATAGCATCTGTAAACCTTTTGCGAACTCATACACTGCAAAATATTTTATTACTTCTAAAATTCTGTAACAACTTTGTCGTAACCTATATATACATTGAATTATGTAGCATATGCCCTTGAGAAATGTAAATCAATCAGAGAAGTCAGTTACCTCTCTGGTGTGACTCCATGAATGTACAAGTATAATGATGATATGTGCAACAATTATTCATCATCTAACACATTCCACGCACTGTGAAAGTTTACCTAATAAGATCAGCAAGCTATGGCCCAAGGGTCAAATCTGATACCTACTTTTACACAGCTCACAAGGTAAGGAGTTATTGTTTCACACTTAAAAATGTTTTAAAAACATAAAAAGGAGAGTGTGCCCAGTCACTGAGCCGCCGCCGAGGACTCAGCTGCCTCCCCCTTGAGCCCCCTTGCTTCCCGACGCTCCGTCCCCGCTGCCCGCCTTCTCCCGCAGCCGCCTTCCTCAGGCCGTTTCCACCAAGGAAAAGGAATCGTATCGTATGTCCGCTATCCAGAACCTCCACTCTTTCGACCCCTTTGCTGATGCAAGTAAGGGTGATGACCTGCTTCCTGCTGCCACTGAGGATTATATCCATATAAGAATTCAACAGAGAAACGGCAGGAAGACCCTTACTACTGTCCAAGGGATCGCTGACGATTATGATAAAAAGAAACTAGTGAAGGCGTTTAAGAAGAAATTTGCCTGCAATGGTACTGTAATTGAGCATCCAGAATATGGAGAAGTAATTCAGCTACAGGGTGACCAGCGCAAGAACATATGCCAGTTCCTGGTAGAGATTGGACTGGCTAAGGACGATCAGCTGAAGGTTCATGGGTTTTAAGTGCTTGTGGCTCTCTGAAGCTTAAGTGAGGATTTCCTTGCAATGAGTAGAATTTCCCTTCTGTCCCTTGTCACAAGTTTAAAAACCTCACAGCTTGTATAATGTAACCACTTGGGGTCCGCTTTTAACTTAGACTAGTGTAACTCCTTCATGCAATAAACTGAAAAAATAAATAAATAAAATAAAAAGGAGAGTGATATTTCATGACACATAAGCACATTAAATGAAATTCAAATTTTCACTGTCCTTAAATAAAGATAGTGGAACACAGCCACACTCATTCATTTAAGTATTGTCTATGACCAATGCCAGGCACAATAGAATTGAGTAGTTTCTACAGAACCACATGACCCATAAAGCTGAAAATATTTTCTGTATAGTCCATTACAGAAAGTATGCACATTCATGGCATAAATAACCTCTAGCCCTTCTAACAACCCTGTAAGCAATGTTCCTTACACAGACAAAGGCACTGAACCTCAAGTAGGTAATGACCTTGTTATGGTGGTTCAAAGAAGAGGATCTATGTCTCTTTCTTTGAATTTATGTGTTAAAGGGGTACATTGGTTGGTTTTCCATAAATAAAACAAGATATTTGAGATAATTAACTTCTAAAGAGAAAAGATTTATTTTGGCTCCCAGTTATACAAGATCCAGTCTATGATCTATTGGCCCCATTGCTTTGGGTTTGTGCAAGGTAGCACATCATGGCAGGAGTGCATGCCAGAGCAAACTTGCTTACATATGAACCAAGGAACAAAACAGTGTAGACAGACTCCCACAATCTCCTTCAAGGGTTTACTTCCAATGACCTATAGACCTCCCACTAGCTCCCCGCCTGCTAAAGATTTCTCCCAACAGTGCCATCTGGGGACAAAGTTTAACACATTAGCGTTTGAAGGACACTCAAGATCCAAAGTTCACCAAGGGGAAGATTGTGACTGCTGCAACAAAGGGAGTATGACCAAAGGGGTCTTGTGCTTAGTTCTCTTCAATATCTGCTCTTAGGATGGCTGGGAAAGTGCAAGTAAGAAGGTTCTAGGGGTGCTCCCATCCACAGTCCCAGCTGGACCCAGTCTTTGAGCTGTCCAAGCCCATGACCCAAGCATGTGAACCAAGAAACCCCTAGATGTTCTCAGCCATTCAAGTTTTATCAGCCCCAGGGATCATAGAACACAGAGAACCCATCCTTCCTCATGTTCCCTGTCTGAATTCCTGAAAAAAATGTCATCTACAAAAGCCATGGTTTTGTACATAGTTGTTGCTGCCCAACACTGTCTGAGTGATTCATTATGCAGAAACAGATAACAAAAGCTTTAGACATTTTCAAATAATAAAGAGTACTTGACTTAAAAGAAAGCTTATACTACAATAAAATTCATTAAAAGAATATAAAAATAAAGTGAGGAGAAACTGAGGCAGGTTAGTACAATGAGGCCCCAAGAAAACCATATGCTCTGCAAAAGAGTACAATGTCAAGAACAGTTTCAATTGCTGGGAACTTTGATTAGAACTAAAAAAAAGCTGAAAGACCTTATATAGAGCTACTAAAATGGACTAAACCTACTGTAACATCTATCCCTATCTGTGGAGCCCTTTGCATTGTGATATTTTGAGCCCAGGACACTGGTTTCCCAACTTTAACCATAAAGGAATATTAAAGTCCTATTGATACTAAAGTCCTATTGCATGAACTAGTCCCAACCAGGGACTACTTATTTAGCTTCACCTGCTGGCACCTCTCCAAACTCTGGATTAAGTAAACATTTGCCAATTATCTGGTCTTTTAATAATTCACTAATCGTTCATACTAGTTCTCACAGTGTAAAAATATTACACAAGCATTTCCTAGAAACTCTCTAGCTACGACTCACACTGAGTTTTACAGATCAGGAAATATCATGGAGTTCAGCGTCTCATAAAAGTACAGACAAAGTCACTATTAAAAGGAATACTGAATGCTGACGTCCTGGAATGATGCGAGAAAACACAGGTGTGAGTAGGTTATTTGCCTCCAAACCACAGTGTGCTTCTTTCTGATTTTTAATCAGCTCTGGTTTCTTGCTATTTTTTCTACACTCATTTTTTTCTTTGCCTTGATTTTACCATTTCTCTATAAATTTAGAGGTTTGAATTTTTTCATTTTGTAAAATCATTTTAACCTTTTTTTGCAACAATATATAAGAAAGTTAAGGGATCAATATATAACAACTCTAAGTTTCATAAAAGTATTTGGGGCCAGGATAGAGCTAAGTGGTGGAGCACTTTCAACTTTTGGAAATGTTAAGTCTGGAACAGTCATAGTAGAGACAAATTGAGAAAATAAAGCATGCTTCTTTTTTTTATTTTTAACTGAAATGTGGTGGATAGCTAGTCTTGTTTGAGGGGCACTACATCACCAGGCACCTATGTTGAATGGCATCTTTGTTACATTTAATGCCAGATTCAAGCAGACAAATAAGTTTATCTTTTGTTATTATTTTAATGTATGAACCAGATATTACAGTCCACACAGTTTGCAAAGCAAGTGGAATAGAAACAACCAACATAAGGAAGTAAAAAGGAGAAAGTTGAGTACAGAGATATCCTGAGTGAAATTCATAGCTTGCTTTCCCCTTTTCTCCATGACTTGGTGTCTGAGAGGGGATGAGACTCATCCACAATGAAATGAAGATTTTAGAGCTCATTGGCTAAAAATGATCTGTTTAAATGGATTTCTAGTCATTTTTAATGGCAGCACAGGCTGCCACCGTACAGGGGTGTTGATACAGGAGACTAATGTGATACCCTTAAGGCCACACCCACAGAGTTAGATCCAATTCCCTGTGGTCAAGTTTTTAACGACAGTTACTCGGTTTATTCATATGCAAGATGACATTAATAATAACTGTTTCATTAAAGTATCATAATGAGTAAATGAGATTTTGCTAGCAAATCGCATAGCATGGTGTAGAGTTCACACTAAATTTTCAGCATTACCATCGGGAAGGTGAGTATAGCTTTGCTACCATCAATATTCTGAATCTTACTTATCTATGAACATGTTCAAATAATTTGATTATTTGAGTTTTAGATTAACTATTTATTAGATTACACATTTAACAACTATCCCAGTGGCTGTTAATAAATTTTATAAGCCTTCACCTTAACATTAATTTTTACATATTGAAGGGCTTTTACATTTATTCCCTCCCTGTCTAATATAGTCATTCCTTGTCCTTTTTTGTGCCCTCTAATAGCTTACTCTTTGTCTTTAAGTGAAAAGATTTCAGTGTCTCCTGATTTTTTTCATTGCAATTGCAAATCATACTAATGAGCCAAACATTTGTCAACTGAAAAACTGAAGAGGGCAATCCTTCCACTTCCATTTGCCTGTTAGAAAAGACTAATAAGTTGATTCACAATCCATGGCTCGGGGACGAATCTGGAGAATCTGTTCCCAGCAGGCAGGGCATGTGCCTTCTGTGTAACAGCTGTCTCTTTGTACTATAACTTCAAGCACAGTATTGTGCTAAAACAGCAAGTAATGCAATAAAAATGGGACAATTCTGTTTCCCCACTGTGAGCTGTCACATGTGAATAGGAAAAAATAAAGGGAAAAATTGGATTTTTTTTTCATCAGTGAAATGGAAGAACTGCCCAAAAACAGCTGGGATTGAGGAAAGGTCTGGAAAATGATCTTTCCATTTCTCCTTTGCTAAAGAGAAACCCCAATTATTGTCTGGCTTGCCTTCTGATCTCTCGCCAATGGCATCAGATTCTCTGAAATGAAAGCAAAGAGATGCTGACAGCTGTGCCCAGCATGGAAGCCACCAACCTGCAACAGACCTTGTAGCCTATCATGGCGCATCAAGCCAAAGTAAGATATCAATACTCACTTAATAAGATCCAAAACCAACTCACACCTCTCAGAGTATTTAAGGGAACTAGAGGATAGGACATTTGGAAGAACCATGAACCCTACAGTGTAATTCTTTGCTCCAAAGAATGAGAGTCACAGGATTTCCATGAAGGTGCTAAGTGAATGGATCCAGGAAAAGACTATCATTCTGCATGGTATCACATGAAATTCAGGGGAAACGAAAATAACATTTTTTAGGTAATCACAGTCACTCTATTTCACATATATTTTTCAAATTAACTTCATGCTAACCTTTTAAATTAAGGAGAACTTTTTAGTCAATAAAAAACCTATTATCAAACTAACTTACATAATGAAGAGAATTTGTTGGCAAGTCTGATGACTCTTAGAAGCCCTAGAGGCCACTCCTGTTGAATTGCTTTGTTCTTGGACAGAATTCCTCCTCTTGGAAAATGGAGTTGATTTAAAAAGGAGCAAGTCTTAAAGCTTTGCTCCTTGCTCAGTTCTATTCACTTGGTTTTGTGAGCAAACAGTCACATTGCCTCCACATATCCTCAAGGTTTCCTATCTCTGCTGCTGATCGTGAATCAAAAATCTTTGTTGAAAGAGAAGAAGGGAAGAGAAGAAAGAACAAATGATAGAGAGGTAATGGAAGAAAGAGGAGATAGTCAGAACTGAAATTGCCAGATCAAAGCTATAAAAGTATTAAGTCGCCTGAGAAATCTTGTTAAGTTTTGTTTTTCAAAGGCTTATGGCTATAGCAAATGCTACCAATCATTTTTAAGCATGAATATTCTCCACTCGGTCACCAGCAGTGCATCTAATTGATTTCTAGTTATTAGCAGGTAATCATGCAAACAACAGCCTTTTTCAGCTAAAATAGAAAACAATTAAAGTTTAAAAAAAAAATAAAGCCAAATTTAGCATCTTGCTTTACAACACCTGGAAGAAAATAATCTTTTCATCCATGTGCAAATATTTAGCACACCTTTCTCAGGGGCCTTTCTTTGTAATGACATTTTCAGTGGGGACAACAATGTCCTGCTAGCAAATGGAACGTTCTGTTTATAAGTAAATGTAGCAGCATAAGGGGACTTCCAACGGAAAAGATACACATCGAATGATAAGGGTTTCTTCTCTCTTGTGTTGCAGCTAAATAATGCTTTACAGTAGATCCCAGATGAGGGAATCCACTGGCAGGCTTTCACTACCTAGAATTTCTATCACATTTCCCAAG
This sequence comes from Castor canadensis, assembly GCF_047511655.1. Taxonomy (NCBI): domain Eukaryota; kingdom Metazoa; phylum Chordata; class Mammalia; order Rodentia; family Castoridae; genus Castor; species Castor canadensis. The sequence continues at coordinate 26,755,796 of NC_133400.1, forward strand.
GTTAAACGTATTGCCTGGAAACAGCTGCTCAATATGATAAAGGGGACACTGTAGGACAGTGGTGCTCTTTGTAATGTTAATAACCGTTGATTCTGATATCTGCTGCAACCCTGGGGATCTGCCAGTTTCAGGCTTTAAATTTATATATATATATATATATATTTGACAGAAGCAAGAAGATAATTTGAATTTCACATGTTTAGGTACTTTTGTTATTTATCTAAGTGAATGGAATTTCTGCAGGATTCCATGGTGTGATATAAAATTAATGTGATTTTTTTTGGCTATAAAAGCAGATGCTATTTTATTTCAAAATTCACATATATTTTTGTGCTTATAGAATTCATTTTATGATATAAGCTAACCTGGGTAGTGATCTTCTATCATATTTTATACTTATTTATTTATTAAAGAGTTTAGCCCCATCTGGCTTCACAGGGACATGAGAATGTCTGCTGATGAATACACAGGTAAAATGAGACAAATACATGGTAAGTTTAATCAGAAAACATCAGAAGACCCCAATACCAACAGGAAAGAAAGGAAAAAGAGAGAACAGAAGGTATAGCACATTTCAGAATCATACTTAAAGCAAGTACTACTTTGGGTTAAAAATAAATAATAAATGTATGGTAAATATATTTTCCTTTTTTAGCTGTAAATTCATTTTTAAATTTAATTTTATTAGTATAAATTAATTGTACAAAGGGGTTTTATCATGATACTTTCAGCATGCATATAATTATTTTGATCAAAATCACCCCATCTGTAGTACTCTTTTCTAACCTCCTTCCCTTCTCCTCCCTATATTTTCTACTTGCTAATTTTAAAAAGGAAAAGAGAATAAAAACAAATAAATACTTTGAAGCATCATATAAGTCTCCTAGTCCCCTATTTATTTTTTTAATAGGAAGTATCATATAAATCCATCCAAAGAAGAAATTATTGTGATGGAGGAAGCAGAGATTATAGGAGCCAGGAGGAAGGGAGGAAAAGAAAGTAAGAAAGAAACTAGAACGGGAGGCTCTGAAAGGAAAGGAGAAGAGAAGCCTTTCATGAGGATATGCACTGCACTAGCTAGGGAAGGCGACAGTACATAAAATGGAATCGCTGTTATTATGGAACAGTGTGGCAGTGAACGTTGATCCAAATGAGAATGAGTGTTTTCCGCATTACCTTCCTTAATTAACACAATGACTGACAGACTTCCTTCCAAGTCAGTGACTTAGATAAGCGATAGACGTAACCACTGATTCCCACAAAGCATTTTCACATGGTTCAATTCACCATCACATTAACTCTCCTCTGTTCTGATGTCTAAACTTGAAGGAAAGAGTTTGGAAAAAACTTAGAAAAAACCAAAATCGTCATGATACTATCTTCCTCAAATATCAACTCCCCTACAAATGACAGAATATTTTTTCCTTTCAATGGCAATTTCACATTCAGGGCTCACTTGTTCCCTTGTTAATTCATAGAATGCATGTCTCCTTTCTCATGTCTGCTCAGTCGTGATTGTCATCTAGATATCCCCTCACCCCTTGTGTATATGGCAAGGTTTAATTTTTAGTTTTGAACTACAATCATTATAACCATTCAATTATGTTTTCAGTAGTTAAATAAAGTAACATTGGAAGACTCAGGCCTTGATCACTATTGAAGCAGAAAGAAGGATGCTAAGACTAGAAGACCTGAGATTCAGTAAAAGCAACATTATAGGCCACGTTTTTAAAGTCAAAGCTGGTAGAAAATATAAAATTAATCCAATTGCATTTATCCTTCTTCCAAAGGTCGCTGGAGAGGGAAAGTTACTTGCTAATGGTCATAAAACAATAAAAGAGAAATGGTAGCTTTATAACTGAGTCAGGTATTAGCTCTACCCATAATCCTAGCCTTTGGGTTGTCTTTCCCCAACACTAGGACTCTTTGAGGATTAAAATAAGGAAATCTACCTACTATTAACACAGAGGTCTACAGCTGGTCAATTCCCCCTCCTAAAGTATGAATTTTGTTGTCTTTTTACTTTTTTGTGGTGCTGGGGATAGAACCTAAGTACTATGTAACCACAAGTTACACAAGTGCTGTGTAACCACTAAGCTATACCTGCCCTCCTATAATATGTTTCTTTATTGGAAACTCATAAACAAATAATTGTGACTGAGGCATTCCACCTTGACACCTTAAGGAGATGGCCTATCATGGTGGTGCTTGCTGTAATTCAGTCCTCTAGAGGCTAAGGCATGAAGATTATGAAAGAAGAAAGAAAGAAGGAATGAAGGAGAGAGAGAGAGAGAGAGAGAGAGAGAGAGGAAAGAAGGAAGGAAGGAAGGAAGGAAGGAAGGAAAGAAGGAGAAAAGGCCCATCATTTTTGCTCCTGATGCTCCAAGAGTTCTTCAGGCTGCAGGCTCCTTCATGAGATGCAAATGTTTGTACTGCAGCATCACTCTGTCTCTCCTCTACAAATTCCCTTTGGACTTCAGGCAGCCAGAGTTGCTTTAGTGTTCTATAAACACACACACACACACGCACGTGCACACACACACGCACGCACGAGCACACACACTGCAAGGACTAGATTTACCAACTCCTGGTTATCTTTCCTCCTCCTCCTCTTCCTTCTTCTTCTCTTTAAAATTTTGAGACAAGGTCTCACTACATAGTTTAGGCTGGACTCAAGTTCATGATCCTCCTGCCTTAGGATTATGGGTGTGCATTACCACCCATGGCTTGAATATCTTTTTTAATCTGTGGAAGTAACTTACATCCTGAGAGTTTAAATAATTTGTGCAAGACCACAAAGCCAAAAGGTAATAAAGCAATCATTTTACTAAGTTAATGACCAGCTTCCTCAGTGCTGGATGAAAAATATTTTTAAATCCTTTTTTGTATTTTGTGTCTACTAAACAAACTCTATCAATGAGCACAGCCCAAAACATTTTAAAATCTTAAGTACACATTCTATACCTTTCCCACCTACAGTCTTAATGATAGGTATATGTGATTTTCCCCCAATGTCTTTATTTAATACAGTTTTTATAATTCTAGTAGCAGGGAAGGAAGGCAAATAATGAAATAATAAGTAACAATAGTAACAAGGTAGCTAACATTAGTTGAGCACTTACTAGGTGAACTAGCTTATATTTGGAGCTAAGTTCATATTTGTTTTTCTAAGTATTAATTCCTTGGTAGGGTTCACTGTTCTATCTCTGTTTTCATTGCCTTTCAATATATGCTTAGTTCAGACTAATTGCTCCTTGAGTGTTTATTAAATTGAATTGAGTTAAATGTTTATCACAGTCATTTATTCATCCTTTCATTTAAAGGATGAATTCCACTTCTTTTGGAAGTTGAAAAGGACATTTTAAGAAACTTTTAAGGATTTAGTCAAAATCACAAGGATGATTAATCAATATACTAGATAAGAACTAGGGTCCCAATTTCTGATCCGGTCTTTTTTAAATAGGTTATTATTCTTTGCACAAAAATTCTTCCATGTACATCACATCTTTATTGGAACAAGATGCAACAAAACACAGTGAAAACTGTTGAATGACACAGGATGGGGAGGAAGTGCAACGAAGTGGGGTTAGACTGACTTAAGCTCAATATGTTTACAGGTAAAATACCAAGGCAACATTCCCACTGACCAATGAACAGACACCGAAACAATGCATGGCAGGAGCATAAAGCAGGACATGTTAAGGGGAGGCATTAGTTGGAGGGGGAGGTAAATGAAAAAAGTAAAGAGGGTGAATATGGCTGATGTACTTTCTATATAAATATGAATATGGAACATTCAAACCTATTGAAGTCACCATAAGAAGGAGAATGGGATAGGAGGGAGAAAATGGAGGAAATGAGCCAATTTGGAGTATAATACATGCATATATTGAAATGTCACAATGAAACCCCTTGTATAACTAACAAAACTAGCAAAATATTCTTTTTTAGCAAATGAAGGACAGAAAGGTAAAACAGGTTCTGTCTGGAGGTGGATAACAGTAGGCAGGGGTAAGCATAAGGAAAAGGTGAAGGAGAATGAATATGGTGGAATCATTTTATATCCATGTATGGAAATAGAACAATAGAACCTGTTGAAATTGTTCTAAGTGGGGGGAGAATAAAAAAGAAGATGGAGGGGGTAAATCTAATTAAGATATGTTGTAGGCACTTATGTAAATATCACAATGTACCCCTGTACAACTATAGTATGCAAACAATAATAAAAAATTCTTCCATGTGAGCTTGCCAACCTATGCCCTTCAGCACCTTGGATAGTGCTCTTTGTGATCTGATCCTAGTTCAATGTGGGGAACACTGTAAGTGCTCCCTAAGGGCTTGTTGTAGAAGTATTGATTAGTGACAAGAAAGAGAACAAAGAAGAAAACAGGTTTTCCAAGAAAACTATTTTATTTCTTCCTATTTGTGAGCTCTTGCCCCTGAGATAACTTTATATGGGCACCGTGTGTATGTACATACTTATATATGCTGATGATGTACATTGTATAATTTGCATCAACAACAAAATGCTTGAGAAACATGAATTGTTAGGAATATTCTTAAATCAGCTGATTTAAGGGCCATGAGAAACGAAAAACCAAAGGAAAATATAAGTAGAAATCTATTTAAAGAAACCAGTCATTTTTCTGTGTTCTCTTTCACAACATTAAAATATTATTCCTCATTTAAATATCAAAAAAAATTTCATGTACTGAGTTCATTCTGGGCTGATCTCCCAATCTATGGGTGGAATGACTGAATCTGGCTTTTCTCTCAATGATAAGTTATTAATGGAAGAGATTTAGAAACCATTTCCTTGTGAAATATAAATCTGTCTCTTTGAATAAAGAATTCTGACAGGCAGCCCAGAAAGTACTAATACAAGGTAACAATCTATCGCTACCACGGAACTTTATTTGACTGTGAGAAAAACAGTATAAAATCCTATTATGGCACATCTGAAAGCCCTGGCTCTACCCAGGTCTTTGTATTCCTTTTACAGAAATCCTCATCAATCATTTAAAATCATTGACCACATCTTACACCTCCCTTTTAGCCATAGCTCAGATGGAAGCTGTGTTATACTCTAAATGGCTTTGCTACTCAGATGTAAAACAGAATTTATGTTTACTATTCTTCTTCAGACACCCCCACTTTCCTTCTGCAAGATAAACCTTGTAACTGCTTTAAATCATGCCTTTTCTTCATGTGATTACTGAGAGAATGGCAGATTTACAAGCCTAAGACCATCTGTGCCAAGAAAAGAAGATGGTTTTTTTCTTAATAGAGAAGATGGCATTGTTTTATTGTCACTTTTATAATCTTACTTATCTCCACACAGTAATCTTCTGTCTTTGACCCATAGGTATTCACTTAGCACATGAAGCATCTTCTCTATGTTTCTGCTTCTTCCATGAGATCAATGAAAAATGCCCACCCCTATGCCAAACCAGGGTCTCTCAGCCTAAGCACCACTGAAATGTTTGTAACTGCAAATTTTATAATTGTTTGTTGTGGAGGGATACCCTGTGCATCAGAGGATGTTTAGCTGCATCTGAGGCTTTTACCCACTAGATATCAGGACACACTCAAACCCACCCCCCCACTGACTTGTAACAATCAAAAATGTTATTTTGACAAAAAGCTAAAGATGGAACTGCCATATAATCCAGTGATACCACTCCTAAGTATCTACCCAGAGGAACATAAGTCAGGATACAATAGAGACACTTGTACATCAATGTTCATCTTACCACTATTCACAATAGCCAAGCTTTGGAAACAACCCAGGTACCCTAAAACTGATGAATGGATCAAGAAAATGTGGTATATATACACAATGGAGTTTTACTCAGCCATAAGGAATAATTACATGTGATTTGAAGGTAAATGGATGTAATTGGAGGACATCACGTTAAGTGAAGGACATCAGACTCAGAAAGACAAAGGCTATATGCTTTCTCTCATGTGTGGAAGATAGATCTAAAAGATAAACATTTACACAAAAAATAAGCATGACCATATACAACCTCATAGGTAGAACATGTTTGTAATAGTGTAACTACTCAGAAAAAGAAGGAAAAGAAAGGAGAATGATAGAGCATCAGTAATATAAAACATGGCATCTGTGAAGGTAGAAAATATAAAGATGTATATTGAAAACTGTTGAAAAATGAGGGGTGGGAGGTAAAGGGGTAAGGGATAGTAATGGAAGGGGATGAACAGACCAAAGTAAAGTATACCCACAGAGGGATACATTGAGAAACTCCTTTAACATCAACTTGAATATTAATGAAAAACAAGACTATAAAATAGGTACAATGTGTGTGGGAGGGGGCACTTGTGGGAGGGTGGAGGGAGAAGGAAGGAGAATAAGGTGAAGATATATGGTTGATGGACTTCGTATACCTATATATGAAGTATGAAATAGAACATTTTTATATTTTTGCAATTGCTTTAAGCAGGGAAGGAAGAGGTTGATGGGGAGAGATGATGGGGCAATGTGACTAATGTACAATATAAGCCTAATCAGAGTTGTCACTATGATTCCCCACCCCATCCCCATACAATGAATATATCCTAATAAATTTTTTTAAATACATAGAAAATAAAAACAAAATCTTATATTGAAGTTGGAAGTATAGCTCAAGTAGTAAAGCATCTATCTAGCAAGCACAAAGCCCTAAATTCAAACCCCAGTACCACCAAAAGAAAAAAAACGTCATATTGCCAAATATCTCCTAGGAGGCAAAATCACCCCCAAGTTGAGAACCTCTGTTAAGCCTCTCCATATCCACTTAGTAAGTTATAGAAACAAAGTTAACAAAGGAACTAAAGACCCCAAGAGAATTCCTTCAATCCATCCATCCTTTCCTCTCATTTCTTTCATTGAATCATTCTTTCCCGAGCACTTGGAGATTCATCAATAAACCCAACCCCCAGTAAATAACATTGTTGTGGAGAGTTGGCTTTTACAGTTATTGGTGGGGTGTAATTATATACTAAGTCCCTGAAATTATGTAGTGAATATAAAATAAAGCCTGAATCAGAGATAATTTTTATCCTCTAGATACTTGTCTATGATTTCAAGTTTTTCTATCATTTTTCTTTAATTAGAAAAATAAGCTTTATAAAATAAAGTTCATTAAAAACTCTGGCTCCTGTACATTTGAAGTTAAGCCTGGTGGAGTGAACACCTTACAGTAACTTTCAGCCTCCTAGGAGATTATTTATGGGCAACCACTGAGTTCCCCTAGAGAGCAAGGAAATAAAGTTGACATGACAGAATTTTCCAAATTGCTTCTGAACACACAAAACAGCAGCAGGTCTTTGAAGACCAGGCCTGCAGTCTCTGCTCAGGGAACTGCAGTCCATACAACAAAGTCCTCTCTCCACAGTCCTCCCTGCTTCTCACCATGTGATTTCAGCTGTGACTGTTCAAGCCCTCAACAGCCCCAAGACCTGGCCTCTGGAAGGTCACATTTGCATTGGCAGTAAGGGCAGTCCAGGTGGTGCTGCCCATGGACACTGTCTGCTGTCGCTCATTTGCTTAATTATGGATTCTTCCCCTGCCAGCTCTCCTCCCTGTTCACCTCCTGCTGTGTGCTGCTTGGGCTTTTAGCTGGAAATAGGAAGAAGGAAAATTCCAAGCTGGGGATCCAGCTTCAGATCTGAAAAAGAGCCTATAGGTCCATGCAATTTTTTTTTAAAGTTCTTGCAGCAATACTATTTCCTTGAGAACATGAATGAAAACTTTGGTATGGTTGTCAGAAGCTTGAGTGTCATATTGACCCAGGTTTCAATTTCAGCTGTCACATTCTAGCTTTGAGACCTCAGGGAGCCACATGAAGCTCTAGGAGTCTAGGTTCTCTATTCTGAAAAATGGATTTAATAAAACCTATCACAATGGACATATTAAATAATTATTGTAAGTTATATGGAGGGTAATTTTATAATCATTCATTCACTCATTCAGATAGTTCAATATGTGCCAGCAACTCTGCTATATATTGAATACAGCTTGGTAAACTAAAGTAGATACAGTCCTTCCCTTCGTGGTGTATCCAGTCTAATTAGAAATCCTTTTATTTAGCACATATGCCACAGGAGTTCTGGACCCAGGCCCAAACTCCTGGGTTTCATAGGTCAGATCCAGGCACTGGCCCCAATATGACAAATAAAAAACCAAATAATGGTGGAGTCAGAGAAAGGAGATTTAATTGGTGCAGCATGGTCATATCATGGGAAGAGGAGAGATATGCATTTCAACCCATCTTCCCTGTACAGACATTTGCTTCAGGTTTAAATGGATGTAAGAATTGGGGTCAGGGGAAAATGAGATGCATAATAATTAAACAGTCTTGCCACGGGTTTGTTCGGTCATCATAGGTGCCACCAGTGGTCTGGTAGCTCATTGTCTCAAGAATGGTCAGGTGGGGCCTTGTTACACTAAGAGTTGTTACTACCTGACAAGGGGTAGCTTTGTCTCTGGTCACAGGATATTTATCCATCAGTCCTATCCTTGGATAGTGCCTAGAACATGGACATCAATAAAGGTTTACTGAATGAAAACATGAAATCTCTAAATAATATGTGAATGTTGCTTTCTAGCAATCTTTGGTAAATCACTTAATTTGTCAAAGTCTTTGTTTCCTTATTCGCAGGCAACTACTGTTTGTAATACTGACATGTCCACATTGTTCTGGGGAACATATAAAATAATGTTCATGAAATAATTTGTCCTGTAAATGTTATATAAACATTACTTACGTCTCCTACAAATATGTGTTTAGTGATAAATAATAACCTTTGATCACGGAAGACAAATCTATTTTGTTCCTCATTTCACTTACAGCATCCAACAAAGTACTTACACCAAAGCAGATGCTCAGTAAGTATCTCTAAATAAAATACCCATTGATATTGACTGTACCTTTATTTTTCAATGTGTGTACAACTATGTGGGTTACAGACATAGCTTTGGCTTAGGATCTATGATGTTTCTGTCCAGGGCATCAAAACCCCAAGATGTCAATAGCAATATCAAACCACATATGATTCTTTTCTTTCTCTCCATTGCTCCCTGAACTCCCCACCAACCCTGTGTCTGCTAAGTCACCTGAAAAGGTCCTGAAATATTCCTAAGCAAAGACAGGTACCTGTTGTATCTGTTCCTCTTCTCTCTAACACAATTCTGCTTCTAACAGGCATTGGGCATAGTAAGAAGGTGAAGTTAGAGATTTATTTTGTAAGTTATTTAAAAGCTATGTGTTTTCAATTGCTGATCTCACAATGCCACAGACTGGGTAATTATTTTTTTAAAAAAAGAGGATATTTTTGACTCATAGTTCAAAATGCAGCTGAGAGGCTGCATCTGGTGGTGGTCTTCTTGTTGGAAAGTCCCAAGATGGTAATGATACCACATGGCAAGAGACAGCGTGTGTGGAAGGTACATGTGTGTGTGTGATGACCTATCTGATCCTAATCACCTCCAAAGGCCTCACCTCTGAATACCTTACTGCATGAAATTTCCACCCCCTTGGTACCTCAAAACAGGGGTTAAACTCTTTCATGAGTTTCACAGATGACAAACCACAGCAAATGCTAACATGGCCATCTCAGTGTTTGCAAAGCAACAGAGCACAGTTAGTGTTAGGTGAGGCAATATGTCATGGACTATGAGCATCCCTATATATACTTGCAGGTGTACTAAGATTGCAAGATACTGACCTTTCTTTATTAGACCATTTTTTCAGGGCTGTGTTTGTAGAATGCAACTTTGAAAGATTGGTACTCTCCTCCACAAACTCCCACTCCTGACAAAGAGCAGACTTGCTTCCTTTTACTATAAAAATGGTAAATTCTACAATCCATAGTTCCTCTCCTGTAATGTATCCCATTCTATGTGCAGGTTTTCATCCTGGGGCTTTTGAGGGTGGGAGTAGAGAGGGAAACAATACAAATGAACATGAACTTCTGGTTACTCCTTTTGCTATGATTAATAATCTCCTTTGTCTCTGACCAGAAATCTCATGTCTAGCCAGTATCCATCATAGTGGCAGACTAAGTTGTTAGCTTATAAGTAGAGTAAAATACATGCACAACTTGTTCGTGTGGGTATTTCCACCCTTCTGGACACTGGATAATCATTTCAGCAGCAGTATTTGATACATCAGTATCTATCTTTACATTAACCTTTTTGAGCTTCAGTTTTGGCTTTTGAACTCTGAGATCATGACTCCATCCACAAGTAGTGAGCAAGAACTATATTCATTAACTTACAACCAAGTAAATCTAACAACAGAATTGTACTAACAAGACAATACAAAATAAAATAGTCACAAAATGACTGGAAGGATTTGTAGAAATTTATAGATTCTAAAAAGTAGTTAAATAATCCAGCCACAGGAAAATACAAATAGTATTCTATTTCTAGGACTCAAAGATGGGGAAGCTCATAGACTGTCTCAGGAATCATTTTGAATAATTGTAACTTCAATTACCCTTTGTCTTTATGTTTAAGATTCTAATTCTCTGGAGAGGAACATTGATTAAATGACTTTTCGTCATGTATTTTATTTTCCCTTTGGCTAAGGTGGTGTGGTAGGGATACAAGAGGGGCGAGAATATATCTAAATACTTGGGTTGTGTGGAATAGTAAATGCCTAAAGAAAAAAGCAAAACTCACAGATATTGGTCATATAGACTGCTGGCATATGTTAGTGCCCAGTATAAGTGCTATTGTTTTATGTTTTAATGATGTTGTTAAAGTTAAAATAATATAATCTTCTTACAAAGCTGTTACTGATAGCATTAGCTCATTAGTAAATGTTTTCCGCTGTTGAAAACTTTACATCTATCAGGGAGAGCATCACAGATGCCAGTTTAAGAGGTACTGGATTTTGGTCAATGTTAGCAACTAGTGAGTCTGAAGGCCCGCTCTGACAATCTGTCTTCAATATGATAAGAAAATGAGGACTATAACCAGTCATTAGGAGTATAGGCTCTAGCTGTTTTGAATCTGAATTTACCTACTTTCAAACTATTTGACTCTTAAAAATTAAATAATCCCTCTGTAAATCAGTTTTCTGACATTTGACTAAGAATTAATTAAAGTAGATAACTGACTTAAAGATTGAACGCGGGGCTGGGGATATAGCTCAGTAGCATAGCACTTGCCCATCATGCATGGTGTTGAATCCCAGCACTGTAAAGAGAGAGAAAGAGACAGAGAGGGAGAAAGAGTGATCACAGTCCCCGACTCTCGGTAAACGCGCAATAAATACTAACTCTGGTTATTATTCAGCGAGCTATAAAACTCCTGTCTTCACTCTTCCACCTGCACTCCCACTCCATGTAAATAGAGATCTGTGGCCTCTTCTTAAATATTTTTATAAACAAAAATCAGCAAATAAGCCAGGCATAGTGATACACGTCTATAATCCCAAACATAGGTCTGCTGAAGCAAAAGGATCACAAGTCTGTCACAAAACAGACAAAAATGGGGATTCAATCATAAAATCCTGCATTGCATGATACTGACTTAATCTGGCAACATATTTTCCTGAGAAAAGAAAAGAACCAATCAAAGTATACAAAATTTCAGGTAGAGGAGGAATAAATTCAAGAGATCATGGTAACTATAGTAAATAACCATATAGAACATACTCAAAATGCTAAAGCATATATTTTAAGGGCCGTCACAGCTAAAACTAAATGGCAAGTATGTGAGGTAATATGTATGCTAATTAGCTTGATTTAGACCTTCCAAAATGTGTGCACGTATCAGAACTTCATGTTGTACACCATAAATATACACAGTTTTATCTGTTAATTAAAAGGATTTTTTAAAGACCTGGTAAGATTGTAAATTTGCTTGTGCAGAATCAGTATACTTAAAGAGAGACTTAGTTTGGCAATAAAGTTCTCCCTTTATTGTGATTTCAATATGCAACTTAACTATGCGTTTTGATTTTGTATGTGTGTACACTTTAATTATTCTGCTGTCTCAATTCAGCTATTTGTCCTTTGGGTTGTAGAAATTGCTTTATTTTCGCAGTTTTTTTTTTTTGTCTTTTTGTTGTTGTTGTTGTTGTTGCCGTGGGAGTTCATTGTGGCATTTACAAAAGTTCTTAAATATATAAAATAAATTACACTTGAATTCACTCCACCATTCTCCTTTATTCCTCACCTATTCCTGGAATAGTTTCAACAGGTCTCAGTTTTCCATTTACATACATGTGTGCACAGTATTTACACCACATTCACCCTCCTATACTTTTTCCCACTTTCCCCTCCCCACCAGCTGCTACCAACCCCCCAGACAGGACCTGCTTTTTTAAAATTACCATAAATGTTTTACATTGTAACTGTTGGAGGGGAAAGAGCCATTCCTTTCTATTTAAGATTAAAAGATACAGAAAACTTGGTACTGTGTGCTCTTTGTATTTTCAGGCTATGGTTATATAAATATGATCCATGAACAATTACTTTTGAGGCTTGCATGCCCTGACACTGGGACAGAATAAGAACCAGAAATTACAAGATGTGTGAATTCATTGATCTATAGCATCTCTTCCCAGTTATATCCATGTCTTTTAAAGGATGCATAAGAATCTACCAAGGGATTTGCCAAATTGTTAGTTACATAACAGTTGTTAATCTCAATTACCATCTCTAAGTTCTGAAGAAAAAGGGAAACTCACCATGGGGCTGTTGCTTTGGATGTACTAACTCCTGTGAGCCTGCATCCATATAAATCTGGCCCCAAATTCTATTGCCACCATTTCCTCCCAACTTGACTTCACTCTCCAATTAGTTGCCAAGGATACTGGCTTTTTACCTTATTGAATCTGTGAGACACGTTTCCATGTCTGTGTTTGTTGTTTCAACTGTGTGGTTCCTCTTCTCAAAGATGACTTCATTCTTGAGTTGGCGGAGTGAATCAAGTGGTGAAGTGCCTGCCTAGCAAGTGTGAAGCCATGAGTTCAAAACTCAGTACTGCCAAAAATAAGAAAAAGATGACTTCATTCTTTTTTTTTTTTAATGACTTCATTCTTAACAATCTAATCAACCTGCATCTTCCTCAACCTGATACCCCTGAGTAAAGAACTGGATTTCCATAACCAAACACTGTTCTTTTCTCCCTGCTTCTTTATTCTTTTGTCCCTGTGTTTGTCTCTTTTTCCTACTATCCCAGGCCTTAACAATACTGAGTGCTCATGTTTCCTCGTGTCTTCAGGCCTAGAAACAACTTTTAAAAAATTCTTAACCCAATAATCATTGATATCAGCTGGAAAGGCAGGCATCCTAATTCTTGCAAAAATTCTATAAGTTAGTTGTATTTTCCTTCCTTGTGTACACATTGGTTTTAGTTCTAGCCCACAAAATAAAACTTAAAGCCAGGCATTTCTGACTATATTGATCATGCACTTTAAGGTACACATACTGCTTCTTTATTTATACCTTTCAGTCACCTAAATTCTTAGCTTATGTGTATAGTTAATTAGATCTGGGTATTTTTAACTGGAGCATTATCTATTTCCCACAGACAGACTAGACTCCTCTATGCCTATCCTAGTTTCTGTTAGAACCTTCATTGTCCTTGTAATTTCCTTGACTGCTAGGATAATAGTACTGACCTTGGGAAATCAATTGTAAGGGCAAAATAAGCAAACAATAATAGAGAGGACAGGATGTGGCATATGGTCCATTAAGAAGATCTTGATAACAGCAGTTATCTTGATAACAGTCAACCTAGTGAGTTAATTTTTCTCATTGCTGTTGTATTAATATCACTTCTACTCCTACACTAAAGTGCTCTAAAAAGTTTAGGATATAGAAAAAGGCTAGATAAATACAGAGAATAACTAGAATTCATCTAATTAAGGACTCTGTTATATACTTGCATAAAATGTTCTATGATCACAGCCAAGAGTGCCTAAACATATATGCCTGTACTTTTATGAGTTAGTGAATGGACACACACACACACACAGCCTATATTAGCACCCCATATTTTGGAGAGAAAAATGTACTGATAGGGATCCTCTGTATATCCTCCATGGGGCCTGAAATTCTTAGTGAATACCACTTTAAGGTAAGAATTTCTATCTTCAACTACCAGATTGTCCCCTGAAGTAATTGAAACCTGTAAGCCTTAGATAGAAAGCTGCTTGGTGCCACTGATTATAATACAGCAATTTGAGTTTAGGTGATGGTGGTATTTTTTAAATGGAAGTATTAGCTTAGTCTAATAAAATATATAAATACATATTTATTTAAACACATTTTAAAAGGATTTGTGCCTGAGTGACCCAGCTCCTGAATCTCTATAATTGCACTGAATATAGTTAGTCTGCCTCGCTGTGGATTCCAGACCCTTCTGACAAGACTATTCTGTCTTGCTAGACTATTCGGGTGAATAGTCTGTAGTTTTCAGAATAATAATATTCAGTAGGTTTCATGAAGGAAAAACCCAGTGACCCTCTCCCTGGAGGATCTTACAGCAACAGAGCCTAAACTTAATCCATGCCCCTCTTAAAAGAGGGATACTTCATTCTTGGCCAGTACTGAAGGAAGGAGATACTAACTACCCTTCACCTTTTCTCATCAGACTCTGAAGATGAAGAAGATAGAAAGTGGTATTAAAATTCCCTGTCACCCTATTCATTGTTTATTTTCTTTTTCTTAGAAAAATATTAGAAAATTAATTCTTATTGAGACTAACCCCAGAGGAGGAAGCAGACAACTATGAAAAGGACTGCAAGGCCCTGATGTCCAACAGTCATGTGTGAGGGAGTTGTTTTATACAGAGGCACAAAGGTGGGATAGGTTGATATTCAAAGAAAGCCAAAGTCTGGAATTGGGACTGCTTGTGTTTAAATCCAGGCTGCACCATATTTGCCAGCTGCATCACCTGAGGAAGTGATTTACACTCTTTAATACCAGTTGGTTTCATCTATATGATGAAGACGACACCTATATTAGATAACTCTTCACAGAGTTAAGAAAGGTGATATAGGCAAATGATGTGGCATCTAGCAAATTCCAATCAACCATAGTTTCCTTCTTTGGGCTATCTAGCAACTCTGTCTCTTCGAAAACTACATTAAAGAGAAATATGAGGAAGACTTGGTCCTTGTCATCCATTAGCCAGGTGAAAAAGGATGGAAATAACAATATACAAGGAAAATATAAGGAACTTACATGTGGTTTTATAAAAGAGCATGTAGATTAATAAATACATGTAATAAACTATAGTTGTTCCATTTCATAGAGTATACCGTTTAGGATGGTGGTTTTAAAAACAGACCCCAAATGTATTAATAGTTGTCTTTTCAAGAGATGGAAGCCTATATTCCCTTTCTTGAATCTGGTTGACCTTATGGTTCCAACAGCAATTCTCTAATACCAACTGGATGTCCTACAACTTAATCAACTGGAGACTTCCTTTCAGGTTCAATAATTTGCTAGAACAACTTGCAAAACTTAGGAAACCACTTTACTTTCTGTTATCATTTTATTATAAAAGACAAATTAATATACAGATGAACAGGTACATTGGTGAGGCTCTGGAAAGGTCTCACGCACAGAATCTTCTGTAATCAGAGCGTACACTCTCCCAGCACATCAACCAGGAAGCTCTTTAAACCTCATTGTTCAGAATTTTTATCTAAATTTTATTGCATAGGCATGGTTGATGAAATCACTAGATACATGCTTGAACTCAATCTTTAGCCTCTCTTTCCTCCCAGAGAAAGTTCCAATCCTCAAATTATAATCACATCGTTGTTTTTCCTGGTAACAAGCTCATATCCTGAAGCTATCTAGGAGCCCCATTCTCCTTACAATAAACTCAGGTCAAAAAAGTCATACTATAATTAACAATAGTTACTCTGAACACTCAGAAAACTTCAACAATTTTTGAAGCTCTGGGCCAGGAACTAGAGACAAAAGACCAAATAAGTTCTTTATTATATCACAACAGGTTGTGAACTGCTCTGACAAATAGAGAACAGCTAAACTGATTCTATGTAACTCATAAAAGACCATCCTGCTTCCATCTTGTTTGGTGGAACACTCATGGCCAGAGCCCCCAAGCCATAATGCAAGAAGTTAAATACTAGGAAGCCTCCGTGCTATCAACTAACAGAACTACAGGCAGGCACCCTGGATGACAGTCCTAACCTAAATCATTCCAGCATAGATGATTCTAGCTGCCCCAGCTATTATCTTCCCAGCTGAATTCTCAGCTAATGTGAATCAGAGAAAAACTATTCCTCTTACTGTCTGAATCCCTGACCCACAAAGTCAAGCATAATAAAGGGCTATTATAAGTTGCTAAAATATGGGTGGGATAAGTTGTTTCAAAGCAATAATAACCTGAGCAAGTTGTAACATATGAAGCTATAGACATACTTTGGAGCAAGGTCATTCCTTGTTAAGAATATTGGACTTCATTCTATAGAAAACTAGTTTTTAGACTAGGGAGCAGTATGTTAAAGTTTGATTTGCTTTTTAGATAAGACATTCTAGCTGTAATGGAAATGCTGAATTGAGAAGTCCAAGACTGGAGTCAAGGAAAATGGTAAGTCTATTGAAAGATATTGGGGACATTCATTAAGACAAGGATAGAAAGAGAGGAGAAAGGCTAATCAAAACATTAGGAGGGAAGAGCAGCAGAAAGCATGGAAAACAAATACAGGATGAGGAAGGAAGAAGAAAGGAAAGGAAGAATCAATGATGATCCCATGTTTTGGGACTGGGTGAAGAGACTGATGATGGAGCTATTAAGTGAGATTCAGAATAATAAAGAAGGAGATTGAACTGAGGTTAAAGAAGAGATGGTGACCCACCAAATTTTGAATATTTTCAGTTGAAATTTCTTTGGGAATTGAGGTGGCATATCCAGTAAACCTTTGCCAACCTAAGACTTGGGTGGGGGTTAGTATGGACACACAGTAATAGATTTGAGAATCAACAATTAAATCAGTGAGAACACATTAGGTCATTAAAGGAAATGACACAGAATAAGCAAATGGACAGTCTCTAGAGAACACTGGGTTTACAAGTTTTAGGGATGATCAAGGAAACAAAGAAAAGAAGGACAGAATCAGAAATGAAATGAGTGACACGTTCTTGAAGTAGTAAAGAATCTTAGAAACCATTCATAACTCCCTAGCATTAAAGACAGCAGGGAGGTCCCCTCCCCATCCCTTGCCCAGACATTTGTAAGACACTGAGAATGTAATTTTGAATGCAGCATCATCTTAGCTTTTGCAGAGTCATAGAAAGCCAAACAATTATGTGACAATAGAGTGGGAAAAGTACAAAATCAGTACAGAGTAACCTCAAAGAAGAAGAAATTGACTTCTCAATGAGAAGAAAGGAAGTCTTCAGGGAATATAGTCTATCATGCTTTGTCTCCTAAAATGATGTGTAACTCACTTGAATCTAGAACTTCTATCATACTCAAGCCCTGAGGACCACTACTTGGAGTTCAATAGGTTGTTACATATGATAGGCCTGATAGTCAGCATCTTCTGTGATAGCCCCACAGATCATTTGCATTAATGTGTTTTAAAAAAAAAACACTGATAGAGAGGACTGCCATTCATACCAGTCCTCAAGAGAAGTGAAGCTGGACACTTCCTATTTGGCAAAAGCACAACTAATCTGTAAACTGCTTCTCTGCACACAGGACCTCCCTGCTATTGTTCTGACCCTGTGCCATTATGCGAAATGGAGAACAATTGAAAGAAGCATTTATTACTGACTTGAATGGAAATCCAGAAGCCAGAATCACTTGAGAGCTAAAAGCAATTTATTCCTAGGCTTTCATTTTTGTAAAGTTGAGGTGATTTCCCCCTCCTCCCTGCTTTCCATCTGCAAGTTCCAGGGCAGGTGTGTCAGGATCAAGGGTGGCTTTAACTCCAGATGGTTTCAAACAATTGCACAAACCTAAGAATTTGCACAGACCCAAGTTCTGTCTTTAAGAAATCATTAGCAGCGTAGAAAATTTCTTCCAAAGTCAAATGCACAAAACCACGTAAGTACCACGCACATGACTGATAATTTGAATAAGGAAACTCTCCCTTCAAAATGTGACTGAATGTGGGGGAAGGTGAGAGAGAAAGGGGTGAGAGAAAACAGTGATTTTTTTTTCTTTTTTTTTTTTATTTTGGCAGTACTGGGGTTTGAACACAGGCCTCTTGTTTGCTAGGCAGGCATTCTACCACTTGAGCCCCTTCATCAGCCCGTTTTCTGTTGGGTATTTTTGAGACAGAGTCTCACAAACTATTTGCCTGGGATGGCCTCGAATACACTGTCCTCCTGCTCTCTGCGTCCTGAGTAGCTAAGATTACAAGTGTGACACACCAGTGCTTGGCGAGAACAGCGATTTTCAAGTGGGGATGATTTCTTCCTCCAGGGAGTACATTTGACAATGTCTGGAAATATTTTTGGTGGTCCCACCCATAGGTGCTACTAACATCTAGTGAGAGGCCAGTGGTTTAGTTAAATATCCTATTAATGCACAGGACAGCTCTCCTTGAGAAATTTTCTAGCCAAAATTGTCATTAGTGCTGAGGTTGAGAGATCTTGAGAGAAAGACAGAGACAGAGAAAATCAGGTAATTATTCCTGTGGTTTTATTCTGCATGAATTAGGCCTAGTCACAGAACCATCACATCTCAGGGCTGGGAAGCTATTCTAGTCATCACATGGTCTTAGGTGCCATGAAATACTGCTTCAGGATGGCAGGGTGGGTTTACACACTACAATTCTATTAGACAGACTTGCTTGGATAAAAGAGAAAACGTGGAACCAAACTCCATGGTAAGGCTACAAAAAATGTCTCCCTAGCTATGACTAAAAAGAGAAAATCCCTCAAGCCGGTAACAGAAGGAAACTGCCTGCATGAGGAGACAACAAGAGAGAAAATATGTTTAATGTTCCTTTTGGTAAGAGGTGCTTGCTAGATGCAGCTCTGAGACTGTCTTGTAGATTTAAGAACCAGAAGGGAAAATGGACTTTGACCTCCAGGGAATGCTGAAAAAGAGATGCCTGAAGATCCAGGGAAGAATTTTTGACCCAACAACAGGCTTCTTGCATGTGTCAAATGGTATTTGTGCGTGTATGAAATTTTACTGTTTCTTATTGAAATACGAGAAAACATCCCAATTCACATGCAGCCTCCCTGGGGCCTCAGCTCATCTGGTTGGCCACACTCCCAGCTGGAATTCCTGATACCCAAATTCTCTCACCATGTGTTACTTAGGAATTCTGCTGTTCTAGGAGATGGCATGGGGTTCCCCCTTGTCTCATGGCTCACTGGGCAGCACATGTCTTTGTAGAGATTTCAGGAAGTGTGATATGTTTTCACAGTGGGGGAAAAAAAAAAACCCATGAGCTTGGGGAACAGACAAGCTTGCTTTGAATCCCAGCTACACCCCTAACCCAGCATGTGATCCTGGTGACATATGAACTCCAAATATCAATTTATGAATAAGTAAATGAGGAAACACTGTTGCTGTAAAAATTAGATATAACAACGTATTAAATCCTGCTAGTACCATGCCAAGTTCATGGTAGGTGTGCATTCAGATTGCTGTTATTGTGATAAGTACTTTTTTTAGAAGAAAACCTAAAACAATTTCTCTCCCTATTTTCAGTTTCCCTGCTAATAACCATGCTGAGCCAAGTACCAAGTTAAGGACTTGTACTTATTTACTAATCACACTGGTGACAAAGTGACAAAAGTACAATCCACACATAATGGAGAAAAGGGTACTAGAAATTTGCAGAGAGACAGTTTTTCCTATTGAAATAAATTTTTAAAATGCACACAGGCCTGTCCATATTTTTCCTGGATTTCTCCACAAAGGAGGAAATAAAGTGGAAAGTCTTTAATTAGAGCAGATGGAAGAAGGTGATTCGTGTGAACACACCATAGCCTCTCAAGAAGAAAGACATTTTCTTATACTCAGGTACATTTAGTATCTGGAACAACATAGTATGAATCACTTTTCCTTCTTGTGTTCACCCTGCCCATCGTTTAGCCATGACCTAAGAGATCAAAATAAAGCCTAGCTCTTTAAAAGCTCTGTGGAAGGGAATGGATACAGCCATCCCTTGGTATCTGCAGGGAGTGGGTTCCAAGGCCCCTGCAAACACCAAAACTCATGGATGCTCAAGTCTCTTACAGAAAATGGTGCAGTATTAACATGGAACCTGTGCACATCCTCCTTTTTACTTTAAACCACATCTAAATTACCTATAAAACCAAATACAATGTCAATGCTACATAGAGTTGTTATGATATATTATTTAGGGACTAATGACAAGGAAAAAATCTGTACATGTTCAGTATAGATGCAGATATTTTAAATATTTTCAATCAACATCTGATTGAATCAATGGATATGGAACCCCCAGATACAAAAAGCTTGCTGCTCTAAAATAAAGCACTTAAAATTCCATGCAATCAGAGAGATTTCCATTAAGGAAATGGTTCTAGTTTTTGTGTCCAAAGGAATATACTAATTATTTCAAAAGTATAGGAACTAAACTAATTTTTAGTCTAAGGATCCAGTGGTTCAGTCTGAGCACTACTGAAATTCTAATAACTGCTACTTTCAAGTACCTTTCAGAGGCTTGATAGGGAAAGGGGAACACTCCCTGCCCAGGAGAAATGCTGGAAACAGCATGCAGGGTGAGCCTTGCCTCTAGCACCTACTAGCAAAGGTGAATTTATCCAAGTTATTTCACTCTTCTGAGTCCCAACTTTCTCATTTGTAATGTAGGTACACTCTCATCTCCCTTGAAGGCTGTTTGTGAATATCAAACAGGACTATGCATATAAAGCATGTGCAATAGCCAGTGTGATAAATTTTGCTTCTCTAGATTCCCTCTTCATCTTTTCCTAGGAGACACATGGTGTTCTTGTGGCATCATCGCAACTCTGATGACTTGATACTTACTGTCCTTGATCATTCTCTAAACTGAACACCTTTACATGCTCCAAACCACATGGGAAAGTGTGCCTTCATTTGGACAGATTTCCAGATGGTGACCACTGTCCTACTGTACTTCAAAATAGAACCATCCAAGCCAATGTCTCACTAACTATGATAAACTTTCTTCTATGATTCTCCTAGTTATTCCTCACATTTTCAGAGACCTATGACTCCTTCACCCTAGTATCACTGGCAGGTTATTTGGTCCAAATACCCTCAACTCCATACAGGGCTTCATGTATGTGCTGTCTGGGTTTTGACACATACAGATGAACTGTAATACCAGTCCCCAGGTGTCAAGTGGTGTAGGGTACTCATGTCACTGCTATCAGATCTTCAAAAATCACAAAATTTCTATATTGTAGACCATCCCATACTACCCAGTATTGCATTCTTCAGACAGGAATGTGTATCACAAATATTTGTTGAGGGTATACCAAATTCTAAGCTTTTACCAGTTCCAAATAGGGGGAGAAAAAATCCCCTACCTACACAAAGATTACCTCATACGTTTGGAGGAAACCTAGTCAGAAATGATGATGAATCCTTTCATCACAGTTATTATAAGCTGAAGTTAACAAAACGTGAAGCAGAGTTTTGAGGCAGAGGACAGTTTAGATGCAACGGTGAAAGAGTCCCTCTGAGGGTGACATCGGAGCTAAAACTGAAGAGTCAGAAGTAGCAGCAGGGCATGTAGAGAGTTGAAAGAGTCCAGGGCGGGGAACAGAAAGAAAAAGAATCTTGAGATGCAAGGAGCAGTGTGTTGGTCTATACCATGAGAAACCGAGGAAGTCACATCACATAAGATAACAGTCCATGGAAGTGCATTGGGTTGGAGGTGTGGCTCAAGCAGTAGAGCAGCTGCCTAGCAAGCACAAAGCCCTGAGTTCAAACTCCAGTACTGCCAAAAAAAAAAAAAAAGGAAGACACCAATGCACCTTCAGTGGAGATGTGGGGCACACCAAGTTATATTTTTAAACATATTCCTTGAGCTTCTGTAGAGAAAAAAGAATGAGGAGTTGACCTGTATCTGTCAACAGTCTACATGACTGAGCCTGCACATCTACATTTATTTGAGTTTGCAGACTTGAGAGATTTAGCTTAACATTTCAATCAACTTATTTGTTTTGATGGTTCATTTCTACCTGATTCCCTTTAGTCCTACAAAAGAAGCTTAGTCCCTGGACTTGAGCATCCTTTTAAGGAACCAGGGCTTAAATGCTTTATTATACTCAGGAATATGTTTAAAAAGGGACATAGACAGTAAAAGTATTATAGTTCTTCAGAATCTTTATTGGCATTTATGCATACATTTAATTAAGATATTTACTGAATGCGTACTATGTATCAGGCACTGTGCCAGAAGTTAAGTTATAGTAATCAATAAGACACTTCTACTCGAACGGAAGAAAATGACTGAATGAATCTTAAAGGATTGAAGTCAAGTGTTTTACTAATTAATGAAATTTGTCTTTAACATAAGAACACTGGAAATGAAAATGATAATTGATAGTTTTCAACTAATAGGATTAGTGAATATTATAAGAATCAAATATAAAAATATCTGTCAGTGATTAGCACATAGTTAGATACATTTTCAAAAGCCACATTTAGAGAGCTCCTGGTATCAGAAATGGATATTATTAGAATTATGGGACCACTGTGATAGCCTGTCTTATAATCAAGGCTTGTTTGAGCTGTAGATATCAAAGGATTTTAGGAATGGATTTATATATGGTTTGCTATGGATGGGCAATTTCTTGGCAGATTACCTGGATTTGTATATGCTCTTGTATATTATGTTTTGTCTACCAAAGGGACCATGAGCTTGGCTCTAGAAGCAAAATAGCTATATTAAAAACTTATTTTTAAATATGGGTCTGAATCTGATCAATGGCAGAGCAGCACCTAAGGATCCACAGAAAGTGAGTACCACTTTCTTCCAGACAAGATAGAGATGAGATATTGTATTAGATTTTTAATAGTAATAATTATATCATTTTATTATCAAAAAATGTGAGCTCTATGAATAATAATCCATTCTTCTAGATTGATCATAATAATCAATAATAATAATAAATAGCATTTGTTGGACATCACAATGATAATAATTATTATGGCTTTTATTGAGCACTTATAATGTATTTGTCTTAAGCACTTTGTATTTCAGTCCTCTAGCAGCCTGATAAAATAGCCTATTATCTTCACTTATGAATAGTAAAACCAGGGCTTAGAAATCTTATGCAAGTGGTATCCTGGCATTCTAATTCTGGAGCCACGCTCATGACAACTGTATTGCAGTACTCCAGGGCTGTGGTCCTGTACTGATTCCCATCAGTCCAAAGGAGCAGCTTTAGGCCTGCTTCTCTCTAGATGAGCAAAAAAGGCTATTCAGCAGCCATCCTGCTGGAAATGAGCAGCTTTTAGATGCCAATGGCAATGATACTGAGACCAAGTCCACTGGTGGTTAAAAGGAGCCTTTTGTAACAACAAGCATACGCTGCCAGGCTTTTGCCAAAATGTGTAGTCACACACCGGCTGAGAAAGTCACACCATTCCTGTGAAACCTGCAATTCTGCACACTTCTGTTGTACTATATCACTTCTGAGCATGCTGGATTTAAAAGTATTCTCTAGGAGGGGGTGCTGGGGGAAGCTAGCTCAGTAAATCCCAGTATTTTTACTGCTTTTGCCAAATTTGACATCTTTCAAAGTAACTGTGAGAAGCATGCACAATCTCTGCCAACTGCATGATTTAGCTGCTATAAAATCCCTCTGAATCAAACCCATTTTGAAATAAAAAGGAACCTGCTTGAGAATTTCATTGCACTGTTGGATACCTACTCAAAGATCAATCACCTCTCTTCATTCTGTATTCCTGGTATATTTTTAAGTTTAATCTTTTTTGCAGCTTACCCATTTAGTTAAGGGTAGAATTTTAAAAGACTAAAGATTGAGCAAGGAGGAGGAGGACAGAGTTTGAACAAAGGCTTTCTTTATATTTTCCACAATAGAATTGGAAAAGATGGTCTATTTTCTTTTCAGCTTTTCCCCCAATGCTGCAGTACCTAGATTCTCAAAACTGGAGTGTCCTTTCCCCCAAGGAAAATAGTATCTCTCCTCGGGCTGCCGAGTAGGATAAAACAGCTGTGTTTCCTTCTCCACAGGGAATTGCTTTAGATGAAAGTCTATTTTTTAGGCTGAATATGATTGGGTGAGCAGAAGGCTAAACACATTGCTTATGGCTTGGCCCCCAATGACAATTGAAAAAAAATGTGTTCATAAAATGTGGTACAAAGGCAATTAACTATCTTGAATCTGAAAAACACATTGTAAATAAAATGCAGGCTATACGGAAATACAAAGGTGTGAACACCACCAAGTCTCAAGGGAATAAAAATAAAATTGCCTAAATTCAAATTTCTGTAAAGATTTAGGGTATGAGAAACAGAAACATTTCTCGGTTCTCACATTGAGCTTTGCTAATGCAAATATTTTAATTGTGACATATGCAAAGATTCCTCACTCACACAGATAAATATATCCTACATGTTTAAAGGTACAAGCAACAGAGGGAGACTTCTTTCACAATAAAGATATTTATAAAGGACAAATATGTGTTCATCTATATATTTACAAGAAAATATTAACAGTCAGATATGAACTAGAATCCCCTGGGGGCAAAATTCTTATGCTAAAAATATTGTTGCTGATAGAGTGGCTTTAGCGATAGAGCACCTGCCTAGTAAGCAAGAAGCCCTGAGTTCAAACCCCAGTACCACTGAAACAAATATTGTGATAGCCTTTATCTTTTTCTCTCCCTGGAATGGCCACCAAAAGGATCATACCTTTGACTGTTAATAGTCTATAAATATCTGTTAGACCATATTTTTCTGATTTGAACAACAGATAGCATCCTATTATTAGCCCATTTTAACTTCAACAGTGATGAGCCACCATGTGTTTCCTCTCACGTGGAGCTGGCATAAAACTCCCTCCATAAGGAACAGATGTGAAATTTTATTCATGTAAGACAAGATTGAGGAAATTGTATATGTTCACTCTGCACAAAACACCAGTTACTGAACTGTGGTTAATATCTTGGATGCAAAATACATCAGATTGTGTCATCATATAGCATCTGCAACTTCCTTACAAATATGAATAAAATTCTCCATAAACTGGTGTGTGTGCATGTCTGTTCAGCCATACAATAACAGACAAGAAGACCAGTGGAACAGAATAGAGGACCCAGATATGAAGCCACACAACTATAACCAACTTGTCTTTGACAAAGGTGCTAAAAATATACGATGAAGAAAAGACAGCCTCTTCAACAAAAACTGCTGGGAAAACTGGTTAGCAGTCTGCAAAAAACTGAAACTAGATCCATGTATATCACCCTATACCAAGATTAACTCAAAATGGATCAAGGATCTTAATATCAGACCCCAAACTCTAAAGTTGGTACAGGAAAGAGTAGGAAATACTCTGGAATTAATAGGTATAGGCAAGAACTTTCTCAATGGAACTCCAGCAGCACAGCAACTAAGAGATGGCATAGATAAATGGGACTTCATAAAACTAAAAAGCTTCTGCTCAACAAAAGAAATGGTCTCTAAACTGAAGAGAACACCCACAGAGTGGGAGAAAATATTTGCCAGCTATACATCAGACAAAGGCCTGATACCAGAATATATAGGGAACTTAAAAACTAAATTCTCCCAAAATTAATGAACCAATAAAGAAATGGGCAAGTGAACTAAACAGAACTTTCTCAAAAGAAGAAATTAAAATGGCCAAAAAACACATGAAAAAATGCTCACCATCTCTAGCAGTAAGGAAATGCAAATTAAAACCACACTAGGATTCCACCTCACCCCTGTCAGAATAGCCATCATTAGCAACACCACTAACAATAGGTGTTGGAGAGGATGCAGGGAAAAAGGAACCCTCTTACACTGCTGGTGGGAATGTAAACTAGTACAACCACTCTGGAAAAAAATTTGGAGGCTACTTAAAAAGCTAAACATTGATCTACCATATGATCCAGCAATACCACTCTTGGGGATATACCCAAAAGAATGTGACACAGGTTACTCCAGAGGCACCTGCACACCCATGTTTATTGCAGCACTATCCACAATAGCCAAGTTATGGAAACAGCCAAGATGTGCCACCACTGATGAATGGATCAAGAAAATGTGGTATCTATACACAATGGAATTTTATGCAACCATGAAGAAGAACAAAATGTTATCATTCGCAGGTAAATGGATGGAATTGGAGAACATCATTCTGAGTGAGGCTAGCCTGGCCCAAAAGACCAAAAATCGTATGTTCTCCCTCATATACAGACATTAGATCAAGGGCAACACAACAAGGGGATTGAACTTTGATCACATGATAAAGCTAGAGCACACAAGGGAGGTATAAGGATAGGTAAGACACCCAAAAAACTAGATAGCATTTGTTGCCCTCAATGCAGAGAAACTAAAGCAGATACTTTAAAGCAACTGAGGCCAATAGGAGAAGGGGACCAGGAACTAGAGAAAAGGTTAGTTCAAGAAGAATTAACTTAGAAAGTAACATACATGTACAGGAAATCAATGCGAGTCAACTCCCTGTATAGCTATCCTTATCTCAACTAGCAAAAACCCTTGATCCTTCCTATTATTGCTTATACTCTCTCTTCAACAAAATTAGAGATAAGGGCAAAATAGTTTCTGCTGGGTAGCGAGGGGTAAGGGGGTGGGGGGGGATAAGGGAGGGGTGGGGGGAAGCGGGGAGAAATGACCCAAACATCGTATGCACATATGAATAATAAAACAAAAAAAGAAATGTTCAGCCATCAGAAAATTTAGAACTAGAAATAATTCATCACCAAATCGTATATTAAAATGTGGGTTATTAGTGAAGAGATCGTATAATAAATTGTCTAAGAGGGATAATCAGGAGAATTAAAAGAGCACTATTAACAATAGCACTGAGACAATAGGGATAAGCCAGAATGTATGAGCATAGTTACATATTAGAAAAACATCTTCTCCCTAATCAGTGAATAAACTAATAGAAGCAGAGTGAGGAGAGGTTACTTTGGAAACAGCTATGCTTTGAATCTGAGTTCTGACACGTATTTGTTGTGTGTATTTGTTGCCATACTACTCTAATTTCTCATTTGTTAGGCAACAGGAGTATCTAACTTTAACTTCAGTGTTTTCAATGCACCAAAAATATGCCATGGGTACAATACTGTATTGGGCAACTGTGCAACACTGATAACCAGATATCTGACACAGGCTTCCTATGAAGCAAACAGGAATTACATTGATTTATGGTTCTAGAGCTTCAAGTCAAAGATCAGGCAGCCCCACTGTCTGGTCCTCTTGTGGGGCAGCACATCGTAGCAGAATCATGTGTGGTGGTGACTGCTCAGATATTAAGCCAAGAAATAAGATGAAACTAGGGTCTCACAATTCCCTTTGAGACAAGTTCCCAGGAACCTAAGGACCTCCCATAAGGCCCCACTTCTTAAGGGCCCATAATGCCTTCCAATACCACTACCCAGGGAACCAATCCTTTATATATGGACCATTGAGAGATACTCATGCAATACACAGCAAATATTGAATAGCTTTATTTACATCTCATAATTAAGTCATGTTGTTACTACTTTTACTATTTTACACACAAAGCAATGGATTAAGTGAGGCTAAGTTTTATAGTCTTTCAGCAAGTAAGTGATGGAACTGAAATATGAACCCTGGCAGTTGATCTTCTATGCTCATACTCTTAAATATCACATTATCTCAAATAGAGCAATACTAATTTTTCACAGTTCTTATTAGGATTCAATGATATACTAGATGTCAAACACCTACCACAAAGCCCAAAACATGGTAGAAAATAAAAAGAATTAACTAATATAGAATTTTTAAATAAATTCAGGGCTGGGGTGTGGCTCAAGTGATAGAGCACCTGCTTAACAAGCTTGAGGTCCCTAGTTAAAACTACAATACCATCAATCAATCAATAAATGCTAACCAAAAGTTATGACACAGAAAAAAAAATCTCTACTGTCTCTATTAAGCAATCTACAGAATTAGACTCATAAGTAAGCTAAATTTTGGAAAAATAGACAAAGAATTTAGAATTCCTTAAGAAGAAAGGGCCTGGGAGGGTGGATATAGTCCAAATACTATGTACACATGTATGTAAATGGAAAAATGATAGCAGTTGAAACTGTTCCAGAAATGGGGGGAGGAAGGATAAAGGAGAATGGTGGAAGAGGTGAATTCAAGTATGATATATTTGATTATTGTAAGAACTTTTGTAAATGCCACAATGTACCCCAGCACAACACAGTAATAAAAAAAAGAGTAATTAGAGATTTAAAAAAATAAATTCCTTAAGCCAATCCCAGCAGTAAAAATGAAAAATAAGCATGGACACATAGAGAATTTCAACAGAGATATGGAAGCTATAAGGCAACCAAGCCAGGCATGGTGATAGTATAATTCCAGCACTCAGAAGGCTAAGGCAGGAGGATACCGATTTAGAGGTTAGCTTGGGATACATAGCAAAGTTCTGTCTCAAGAAACAAACAACAGCAAGAAAAAAATCAAGTAGGATGGTAGAAATTTTATTTAAAAAGACAATAACAGAGATTATAAATGCCTTTGATAGGTTCATCAGCAGACTCTACACAGCTAACAGGTAGATCAGTGAACTTGAAATCTAGTCAACCCAGCATAACAATAAAGAGAAAAAATCTTAAAGTCAATAAAAATTGAAAAACAAAGTCAAAAAGTAGGGGGCAAAAAAAGAAAAAGAAGAGTGTGTAAGAACATTAAGACTTAACACAATATTAAAAGGTTCAGTATACTTGTAAGTGAACTCCTCAAAGGAAAAGAGAGAAATGACAGGTCAGTAGAAATGTTTGAAGAGATAATGGCTGAGAATTTTCAAAAACTAATGGAAGACATCAAATCAAACATCCAAAAAGCTCATAGAACAACACACAGGATTCAATAAATAAAATTAGATCCATAGTATTTAAACTATTGAAAAAAACTAACATAAAGGGAAAATCTTGAAGACAGCCAGAGGAAAAAGACCCCCTACATAAAAGGAACAAAAATGCAAATTACATAAACCTCATTGGAATATATATAGCCAGGTAGTAAACAGTGACATTTTAAGATGCTGAAAGGAAAAGAAAATTTTTCAACTCAGAATTCTGAACTAAGTGATAATATCCTTTAAAAGTAAAGAAAAATGAGGCTGGACAAGGTAACTCAAGTCTGCAATCCTAGCTAGGTGGGAAGCAGAGATCAGGAAGATAATGGCTCAAGACAAGCCTGGGCAAAAAGTTTGCAAGACCCAATCTCAACCAATAGTGGTGGCACATGCCTGTCATCCCAGCTATCTGGGGGAACACAAATAGAAGAACTGTATTCCAGGCCAGCCAGGGCAAAAATAACCAATGCAACAAGGGGTGGGGCATGGCTCAAATGGCAGATGCCTAGCAAGCACAAGGCCCTGAGTTCCACTCCCAGCACCACAAAAAAAAAAGTGAAGAAAAATGAAACAACAGTGAGCTACTTCTATTATCTATAAGAATGACCAAAATCCAAAACCCTGACACCAACAAATGCAGGTAAGGATGTGGAGTCATAGAAACTGATTCATAGTCTTACCACATGGCCCAGCCATTGTACTCTTTGGGATTTACCCAAATGAGCTCAAACGTGTCCACACAAAGACTTGAACATGAATGTTTATAGCACCTTTAGTCATAATTGCAAAAAGTTGGAAGCAACCCAAGTGTCTTTCCATAGGTTAATGCATGCACAAATTGTGATACATATGTACAATGGAATATTACTCCAGATAAAGAGAAATGAGCTATTGAGCTATAAAAAGACAATAACTGAGCCTTAAATGCTAAGTAAAAGAAGACAGTGTGAAAAGGCTACTTACTCTGCAGCTTCAAATAGATGACATTCTGGAAAAAGCAAAATTATAGATGCAGTCAAAATAACAGTGGTTGCTAGGACTCAAAGGGGTGAATCACAGGAGATTTTTTAGGGCACTGAAATTATTCTATATGTTACCATAATGGTGTATATATAACATTATGCATATGTCTAAAACCTGTATATAGAACTATACAACAAAGAGTGAAGCCTAATGTAAGCCATGGACTTTAATTAACAGTAATGTATCAGTATCCATTCATTAACCTTATTCAAGATGTAATAGGAGAAATTGCATAGGATGGAGGCAGGAGAAAGGCACACAGAACTCCATAATTTGTGCTGCATTTCTTTGTAAATGTTAAATTACTAAGGAAAAGTCAATTAAACATAAAAGAATAAAAGATACAAACTAGGAAAAAATTGCAAATAATATATCTGAATGGGACTTTTATCCAGATACAAGTTTTTAAACTTCTTCAACTCAAAAAATGCAAGATAAAGACCTTGCCAAAAAACTGAAATAATTTCCAATAGACCACTGCAATAAAAAATGTTCATGCCTATAATCCCAGCTATTCTGGAGATGAAGATCAGATCACGGTTTGAAGCCAGCTCCAGCAAAAAGTTACACTGCAGACTATAGCAATAAAACAGCATGATACTGGCACAAAAACAGACATGAAGACCAGTGAAACAGAATAGATGATCAGGATATGAACCCATGCAAACTGTGCCCACCTGATTTTTGACAAAGACACCAAAAACACACAATGGAGATAAGACTATCTCTTCAACAAATGTTGCTGGGAAAACTGGATATCTGCTTGCAGAAAACAAACTAGATCCATATCTGTCACCCCATGCAAATATCAACTCAAAGTGAATTAAGAGCCTTAATATAAAACCTGAAACTTTGAAGCTAGTGCAGGAAGAAGCAGAGAAGACACTGGAATTAATAGGCATAGGCAATGACTTCCTAAACAGAACTCAAATGGCTCAGCAACTATGAAAAATGATTGACAAATGGGACTACATGAAACTAAAAAACTTCTTCACAACAAAAGAAATGGTCACCAGATTGAAGAGGATGTCCACAAAAAGGGAGAAAATCTTTGCTAGCTATACATAAGACAAGGGATTAATAACCAGAATATACAGGAAGCTCAAAAAACTAAACTCCCAAAAAATCAATGACGCAATAAAGAAGTGGGCAACTAAACTGAATAGAGCTTTTTCAAAGGAAGAAGTCCAAATGGCTAAAAAACACATATAGAAATGCTCACCATTCCTGGCCCTAAAGGAAATACAAATCAAAACCACACTAAGATTCCACCTCACTCCTGTTAGAATGGCTACCATCAAGAATATAAACAACAACAAATGTTGGTGAGAATGTGAGGAAAAGAAATCCTCATATACTCCTGGTAGAAATATAAATTAGTACAACCACTATGGAAAACAGTATGGAGGTTCCTCAAAAAACTAAAAATAGAACTGCCATATGATCCAGCAATTCCACTCCTAGGGATATACCCAAAAGAATGTAAGTCAGGTTACAATAAAGACATCTGCACACCCATGTTTATTGCAGCACTATTCACAATTGCTAAGCTTTGGAAACAGCCAAAATCCTCCATACTGATAAATGGATTAAGAAAATGTGGTATTTATACACAATGGAGTTTCATTCAGCCACAAAGAAGAATGAAATTTTGTTGTTTGCAAATAAATGGATGGAACTGGAGAACATTATCTTAAGTGAAGTCAGTCAGGTTCAGAAGGCCAAAGGCCACATGTTTTCTCTTCATGTGCAATATAGACCTAATATAAATACAAGCAATATTATGAAAAACAGGTCACGCTAAGGGGAGGTCACTAATGGGAGAGGGAGGATAAAAGAAGGAAGTTAAGAAGGTGAATATGGTTGATATACTTCCTATACAATAATGACTATAAAAAGAAGTTTTTTCACTGTAAGAAGATAACTAAGGAAGAAGGAAGAAAAATAGAGGAGATGAACCAATTCAGGCTATAATATATATATATATATATACATCAAAATGTCACAAGGAAACTTCCTGTGTAGCTACTTTAAACAAACAAAAATGTCATTTTTTTTTCTTTTACAAAATCAGAGAACAGAAGGGTCCTGTCTGGGGTGGGGGCGTTGGTACCAGTGGGAAGGGAGAGGACATGAGGAAAGTGTGTGGGAGGATGAATATAGTGCAAATACTGTACAAATGTATTTAAATGGAAAAATGAGACCTGTTGAAACTTCCTGAAATGAGGGGAAGAGGGGAAAAGTAGAATAACGGAGGTGGTTAATTCAACTATGATATATTATAAGAACTTTTGTAAATGTGACATTAATACAATAATGAAAAAATGTAAAAAAAAAAAAAAAGTAGCAAGACCCCCATTTCAACCAAAAAGCAGCACATGGTAATGCATGCCTGAGATCCCAGCTACCCAGAGGCATAGGTACAGGACTGTGGTCTGAGGCCAGTCCCAACAAAAAACACAGAGACTCTATCTGAAAAATAACTAAGGCAAAAAATGGGCTAGGGAAGTGGTTCAAGTGGTAAAGCACCTGCCTAGCAAGCTTAAGACCCTGAGTTCAAACCCCAACACCTCAAACAAAACTTAAAAGAAATTTGTCAGTTAGATACATAAAATGCCAGATAGAAACTTGAATATAAATAAAGAATAAAAAGTGTTGGGAATAGTTGTTAAGTAAATACTGAACTCTTTTTTTCTACTTTTATTCTAAAAGGTAATTAAGTGAAGAAAAGAAGTGAGGGTGGACGATGTGTCTACAGCAAATTCAAAAGTAACCTGTATGACAATAACAGCTTAAACAGTGGGAAGGATGAATTAGAAAACACTGTCATAAGGTTCTTATCCTGCATGGGAACAGGAGGACAGCATTTGGACACAGATTGTGATTAAGTAAAGAAAAATATAGTAACTCCTAAGATAATCAGCAAAACAAAATGTTTTAAAAGGCTGATAAGTAATAAGCCACAGTGGAGGAAAATGGAGTCACAAAAATAATCCAAAAGAAGGAAGGAAAAAATGGCAAAATGTACCCCAAAAACCAGACAAAACAAATAGAAACAGTTGACAAGACTCTGTTCAATACTTCTATCAAATGTAAGTGATCTATAGATACCATTTGAAAGGCAGAAACTGTCAATCCAAATAAAAATGAGATACAAACTATATGCTGTCAAAAGGAACACTACTTCAAATATAAATCATTGGTATATTAAAAGTAAAATGATGACAAAAGATATACAGTTATAACAAGAACCAAAACAAAGGTGAAGTGGCAGTAATAACAGACAAAAAAGACTACAGAAAAGGAATGTTGCCAGGGACAAAGTAATACATTGCTTAATAATACATGGGTCGGTTTACACAAAAGCCATCACAGTGCTAAACATCTGAGTACCTGACAACACAGCTTCAATATACTTAAAGTAAAATGAAGAGACAATTTCAAAATCCCATGAAAACTTTCCTTCTTACAGTACTCAGTATAAAGTAGACACAAAACTTGAAAGCATACAGAACACCTGAATGATACTGTCAATAAAATTAACTGTCACTTATTGAATGCTCTGTTCAATAACAGCAGAATAAAATATTCTCCTGGAGTTCACATGGAATGCTCAGACTTTATTGCTAGTCATAGGTAAATTATAACTTAAAAATATGAAATCTTAGAAAGTATGTTTCTGATGAAAATGGAATTAAATTTTAAAAGTCAGCAATATAAAAACAGCTAGAATATTCCCAAATATTTAGAAATGAAGCAATACACTTTTAGCTAATGAGAAGTACAAATGAGAAATTCACAAAGAAAAATTTAAATATTTTCTATAATAAAAATCAAAACACAGCATATAACATTTTACATGCAGCTAAAGTGTATAGAACACAATGTTTATGTTGACAAAAAAAAAAGCCTCAAATCAATAATCTAAGCTTCTACTCCAAATAACCAGAACGAGAAGAGTGATGAAATTCTAGCCAAACAGAAAGAAGTAGGGGGCTGGCAGAGTGGCTCAAGTGGTAGAGCACCTGTCTAGCAAGTTTGAGGCCCTGAGTTCAAGCCCCAGTGCCACCAAAAAAAAAAAAAAAGAAAGAAAGAAGTAAAATAAGAAGAAATAAATAAAATTATGACAGAAAAATAGGTAAAATCAAAAGTAAAAATCTATTCCTCTGAACTAAATAACAAGAATAATAAAATTCAAATAAGACAGTTTTAACTAAAAAAAAGAGGTGATATAAATGACCAATATGAGCAACAATAGATGAACATTGATGCAAACTCCATAGACAGTAAAGTGGTAATAAAGGAATATTACCCAAAACTTCATGATAGACAATATGTAATTTGCATAAGAGTGACGTATTCAACAGAAACCAAATTGATAACGCTCATTCAGGAAAAAATAGTTTAACCAAAGAACTCTATGTCCATTAAAGAAACTTAATTTTTAGCCTAAAACCTTCAAAAAAGAAAACCAAAGGCCCAAGTAGCTAGCCGATAAATTTCAAGAATTACTTAAGAAAGAAATAGTACAAATACTTGCAAACTCTTAGACAAAAGAAGAAATAGTTTCCAACTTATTTTAATGAAGACAGAAATAACCTGATATGAAAACCAGAAAAAGACATGGACAAACACAATGAAGGGAAAAAACCCTCACAATGAAGCAGCTTCCTGAAGAACATTTATCAAAATATTTTAAAAAGAAACAGAAAACTTTTCCCCCATTTTAAAAAAAATGGATTCAGGTATTGTAGGAAATTTCCATTGAGGTCACTGACTGAATATGGAGATAACTGATCAGAACCTGCAGATTTGTGTTATAAACCCAACAAGGGATTCATCCGTTGATGAGGTCAGAGCTCTCAGCATTCAACTACTTCCCAGAGGTCCATCAGCTGGAAACCACGCCCTTAACTCATGAGCCTGTGGGGAGAGTCGTATTCAAACAATAACACCACCCAAAGCAATATATAGATTAGATGCACTCCCTTATCAAAATTCCAATGGCATTTTTACAGAAACAGAAAACAATCTCAAAATATAGAAACACAAAATATCTCAAACAGCCACAGAAATCTTGAAATAATGCATACATACATACTACAAGCATCCCACAATTTTAGCTCAAAATATATGCAAAGCAACAGTAACTAAAGCAGCATGGTACTGGCATAAAAATATACACAAGAACAAAATAACAGAGCACCCAGAAATAAACACATATATTTACAGCTAACTTACTTTTTACAGAGGTGCCAAGAATATATACACTGGGGAAAGGACAGTTGCTTTAATACATGGTGTTGTGGGAATTGGATATACATACACAGAAAATGAAACTAGACCCCTCTCTCACACTATACACAAAATCAAACAAAACCAGAAAACTACTAGAAAAAAACTGGGAACATACTTCAGGACACTAATCTGAATTTTCTGGATTTGATTACCAAAGAACAAAAAACAAAAACAAAATATGGACAGATGGGGTTATATCAAGCTAAAATGATTCCATACAGCAAAGGATACAACCAATAGAGTAAACAGACAAACTGCAGAATTGGAGAAAATATTTGGAAACCATTTGTCTGACAAGGAATTAATATCTTGAATACATAAGGAACTAAAACAACTCAACAACAAAAAAAAATCTCAATAAAAATAATCTCATTTAAAATGGACAAAGACATTTAAAAAATAAGTAAAATGGACAAGGAACCTGAATATTTCTCAAAGTGTCCAGAACAGACTTACACAGATATATGAAAAAATAGTCAACATCACTAATCACTGAAGAAATTCATATTAATACATCAAAGGCATGTCACCTTACTCCTGCTAAAATGGCTATTACCAAAAAGAAGAAAGATAAGTGTTGATGTAGACAAAAGGGAAAACTCTTGAACTCTGTGGGTGGAAATGTAAATTAGCACACCCATTATGGAAAACAATAATAGAAGTTGCTGAAAATTGTCAAAACAGACCAACATATGCTCTGGCAATGCCAGCTTCAGAGAAATGAGGTAAGTGCACAACAAATGAATGAATAAATAAAATGTGACATATACACATAACAGAGTATTATTCAGTCATAAAGAAAAATGAAATTTTGTTGTCTGCAGAGAAATGGACGAAACTGGAGATCAGCCTATGTAATTATTTTTAATTATTTTTATTTATTTATTTTGCAGGGCCTTGTGCTTGCTATGCAGGCGCTCTACTGTTTGACCTACTCTGCCAGCCCTACTTGACTATTTTAAGTAGTACTACTATAAACATGGGTGTGCAGGTATCTCCATTGGATGCATGCCCAGGAGTGGTCTAGCATGACCATATGGTATTTCTACTTTTAGTTTTCGAGGAACTTCCATACTGATTTTCACAGAGACTGCACTAATTTACATTTGCACTAACAGTGTATGAGGACCCCTTCTTTCCCCTCCACCCCTCGTTCTCATCACCATGTGTTGCTGTTTGTTTTCTATCTTTCTTTTCCTGTGGCACTGGGATTGGAACCCAGGGCCTCCTCATGCTAGGCAGACCCTTAACTACTGAGTTATATCTCCAATCCCTGTTTGCTTTCTTGGTGATGGGCATTCTGACTGAGGTGAGATGGAATCACAGTGTCATTTTAATCTGCATTTCCTTTATGGATAAAGATGTTGAACTTTTCTTCATGTATTCATTAGCCATTTTTACTTCTTTGAGAACTGTCTGCTCAGTTTGTTTGCCCATTTATAAATTGGATTATTTGTGCTTTTGGGGTCTGATTTTTGGAGGATTTTATATATTCTGACTTTTATTTTGCAGTAGCGGGGTTTGAACCCAGGGCCTTGCTCTTGCAAGGCAGGTGCTGTACCTTCTGAGCCATACCCCTAGCCCTTTTTGTTCTCCTTGTTTTTCTAATAGGATCTCACATTTATGCCCAGGCCAGTCTGGACCTGCATCCTCCCACTGAAGCTTCCCATGTAGCTTGGATGACAGGCACACCACCATACCCAGCTTTTATTGTTTGAGTTGTGGTCTTACTAACTTTTTGCTTGGGCTGGCCTCAAACCTCAATTCTCCCTATCTCTGCATCCCAAATAGCTAGTATTATAGGTGTGAGCCACCACACCTGGCTAGCTCTTTATATATTCTGGATATTAATCCCTTGTCTGTTGAATAGCTGGAAAGAATGTTCTCCCATTCAGGTTGTCTCTTGATTCTGATCATAATTTCCTTTGAAGTGCAGAAGTTTTAATTTGATGCAATCCCATTTGTCAATTCTTGCTCTTATTTCCTGAGCAATTGGAGTCCTATTCAGAAAGTAATGTCCTACACCTGAAGCACAGCCTGGCACAGTGGTACATGCCTGTAATCCGTGCAGGAGGCATAGGTAGGAGGATCATGGTCCAAAGCTGGCTCCAGAAAAAAAAAAAAGGCTGGGGACCCAACTCAGTGGCTAAGCAGTAAAGCACCTGCCTAACAAGTGTGAGGTCCTGGGTTTAATCCCCAGTACTGTTTTTTAAAAAAGGGAGGGGACAACAAATATGTAAGCGAGGGTAAGGGAGGGAGTGGGGGGGAAGAGAGGGGGTGTGGGGAAGGGGGGAGAAATGACCCAAACATTGTATGCACATATGAATAAAATAAAAATTTTAAAAAAGTATCAGTATCATTAGCAATCAAAAAAATGCTAATCAAAAATACAATAAAATTCCATCTCATCCCAGTCTAAATGACTACCACCAAGAAGACAAATAACACATACAGGCAACAATGGGAGGTGGAGAAGGAGCCCTTATACACTGCTGGTGAGATTCTAAGTTAGTGCAGCCACTGTGGAAATCAGTACAGAGGTTCCTTAAAAAACTAAAAATAGAGCTTCCATATGACGCTACTATGCCAGTTCTGGGCATATATCCAAAGGAATGTAAGTCAGCATCAGTAGTGACACTTGCAGCACTATTTACAATAGCCAAGCTATGGAAAACATCTGTGGAGGTGAATGCTACTTGACAACCCAGTGGCATCATGGATCAGCCTGAAGAACATTTTGCAAAGTGCGTTAAATGCAAAATACAAGGCGCGTGAGGGAAAACTCTCCCGGGCGTTAATTGTGGTAGTAGTCACATGACTACCCATTTTGTCAGGATTCAGAACTCCACACTAAAAAGGGTGAATTTTACCAGGAAAACTTCTCTACCTACCATTCCTTAAATTACTACTTGCTTTCTCTCAAATGCTTTGGAATCAAAGAATTTTTCATCCTCCACTTGCACATTTAGAGAATGATAATTAAAATTAGAGTATGATGGATACCATTTGGAGAGCTCTGCAAATAGAGAATTACTCAAAATTAATTTGTTGGTTCATTCTCTCAACATTTATAAAACTAGCCATAGAAGACAACTGATTAAAATAATGGACTCACACAGCAATCATGTGACCAGAGAGCCAATAAGTTAATTAAAGTTCATTTATTCTATTAGCTCAACTCATGAGGAAGAAGTTGACTAAATTGAGTGTATTAAAAGAGTTTTGTATTCAATTTTATTTGCCTTCAAAACAAATTTTGCATGTACTTCTACAGGTTTTTTTCATATGTTTATAGACGATTTAATAACTTGGAAAATGAACCAAAATGACACTTGGGAAGATATTTTAACCAAACTCCCTAATCAGACTTTTTAAACTTTATGACTATGATTTAGGATGATAGCAATAGATAAAATTATTTTCCATCACCAATTTAGAATATTTGATTACTAATTTACATAGGCAAGGCACCAGAATATAAAGAATATGTAAGTCACCTTTAGAAAGAACCTTTCCAGCATTGAACGTGAGAACTCTGCTGCCTTCAGCCAGAGCACTGGAATGATTCAAATACGGTCCTGTTTATCAGACAAAAGCCCCATACAACGGGCATGCCGGGAAGTTGGATGCTGGTTGATACAGACCTGTATCAACAGGGCAGAAGAAGCAATCTTGTAGCATTTGATTATGAAGTGCAACCTTTACCCTTGAACTCTGAGTGATTTATTACAGATGATTAAGACAATGTGTTAATGCCTAAAAAGAACCATTTTGATTTATGACAGTTTTACACAAAATCATAATTGTCTCATTTAAAGTCATTCTAAGTTGCAATCTGTGTTTGAATGTAGAAAAGTAATTTAAAGTCCACCACAAACAAGACTGGGTACAGTGACTCATGCCTGCAATCCTACCTACTTAAGAAGTGGAGATAAAGAGGATGGTGATTTGAGAGCCGTCCAGGCAAAGAAGTTGAAGAGATTCCATCTCAACCAATAAAAGCTGAGCATGGGAACCCATGGTTGTCATCCCAGCCATGGGGGAAGTATAAGTCAGAGGATCAAGGTCCAGGTCAGCCAGGGCATAAATGTGAGACCCTATTCAAAAACAATGAAAGCAAGAGGACTGGGGGAGTGGCTCAAGTGATAGAGCACCTGCCTAGTAACCACGAGGCTCTGAGATCAAACCCCAACACAACCAAAACAAAAAACAAAAAGAGGTCCACCACAAGCAATTCGAAATTGCCACCCAAGTTTGGGTTGACAGTGGGTGTTCCCTTGTGTTCTCCTGGTAGCCAGTGTGTGTGCTCCTACTGAACATTTTCAGACAATAAATGAGAGTTTGGGTTCAGGTCTGATAGGCCAAGCTTCCAAAGCCTGGCTCTGTGGTAAGGTAAGCTGTGTGATCGTCAAATTCAGTCCTTTTCCTAACAGACCTTATCAATCTCTGGCAAAAAGCAGAGTGTATATATATATATATATATATATATATATATATATATATATATGGCATTTTAATGAGAGTTTCATTAGCATCACTCTATCTTTATGCATCAATGGCCAATAGAGTGTGATAAACATTTGAATACTCGAGACACATCAATTCAGCTAAGGATAAACATCACCCCATTCATGAATAGATGATAATGTGAGCTTCCAACCAACTGAAATCACTTAAGAAAACAGTCCAGACCCATCTCTTCCAATGTATGCAATCTTAAACACGCAATGCAGCAAAATGCTTGGTAAACTGCCCCAAGACTAGGAGCCATGCGGCAGTCTCCTTACGAACCAACTGGTTTTACTTTTTTTCTTTCATTCTTAGCTGGAGTCTTCCTAACTTTTTGCCTGGGCTGGCTTTGAACTACAACTCTCCTCCTAATTGTACACCTCTCGAGTACCTGGGATTACAGGCATGTGCCATCGTGCCAGGGGGATTTGTTTTCAAGGCTGGGTCTCTCTATGTAGTTTAGGCCAGCCTCCAACTGCCTGTGTTACCAGACTGGCCTCTAACTTATGATCATCCTGCCTCAGCCTCCCAAGTGCTGGGATTATAGTCATGCACCTCCACACCCAGCCTAGTTGATTTTTTCTTATGTTATTATAGTTTGAGTAGTCAGCAGGGTTTCTTGCTTCCTACGATCTCAGGATTTAATTTGTCTCTGCTGTCCTTTTCTGTTTCAGAAAGTTTCTTAGAGAAGTCTCAGATTATCTCATTTTTAATTTATGAACCAACAGATCATATTACATCAGCACTCTGTGTGTCGATGTGATGAAACAGAGTTGGAGGCAAAGTCCTCAGCAACTGGTGAGTTGACAACCTCTCACAAGATAATTAGAGCTGTCTTTTCCCATCTGACCTTCTGTGTCTGAAGATTTTCCTTTGGTGACCTGCTCAAGGTATTAATATTATTAAGGGAGATGAATTCCTTTTCCAGAACATCAAAAACATCTTTATTCTAAGATTGTTAATTGGTAAGGATAAAGAGCTATTGGGGAAATTATTTTGAGAAAAGAGAGTCTGGGCTTTTAGTATTTGGTTTGGAAAAACAGCTCCCATATTCACATTTTCTCATTCCTCCTATGAACTTGTTCCGGAATAACTTTTTTACCTCTAAAAGGCAGAAAGTTTTGTAATTTAATATATATTTTATCATGATGACCACCTCATGTGAATTGGTGACTACTAAAAACAAATATTCTTTATTTAAATCAAGACAGTTTTCCCACATTTGAATAGGTAAACTTCAGGAGATTTTTTGTTTGGTTTCGATTTGGGTTTTCTTGCTGTGGTTTTGGTGTGTAGGTATCTTCATGCTGTAAGTAGGATGTGAGAGTCATGTAGTTATCATTCCTCATGAGTTTTCTTAGGTCTGTAAAGGTGAAACTTGCTACCCTTTTCACATTCTATCTCAGTGGGGGAGTCTAGTAGTCTGACACTATCCAGAGAATAGCAATGTAATTTTAAAGTCTCTCAAATGCTGGACAATTTTTTTAAGCTTTGAATCTTTCATTCTATGATTTAGAAGAGAGAAAAAAAAGGAAGGGAGCTCTTTGTAGGACACACACTCTCCTACCCAGGGGTAGATCAAGAAACTGAAGCTTATACTGCTCCTTTCTTCTGATCAGATATTGATGGATGCATGTTACCTGTTTCTGCCTACTGACCTGCATCTTCTCCACAGCCTGAGCGGGTGTTTCCCATGTCAAGGGCGGCCTCATAACACCAAAGGGCCTTCAGGCCTCGAAGAGGCCACATGCCTGCATGGCATAATGTCTCAACTAGAATTTCACTTCCATTGCTATCTTGTCTTGTGACCTTTGACAAGTCTCTTAACCTTTCTGTGAATCTCTTAACATTTCTCCAGTTCCATACTTCGGAAAGAGGGGGACAACAATAGACATGATGCTTGCCTTTGAGAGGTGGCATGAGGACTAATTAGCTAATGTTTGTTAAGAGCTATATAAATGCTAAGTATTATGATTATTCTTTACTCATGTTAGCATTATAAAATGTCAGTGTGCTGAGTGGGAGACAAAGATAGGGTTATAGGGCCCTGGTGAAGTGTGTATCTTTTCTAAGTTTTCCCTTCTCTATTGAAATTACTAGAACTGTGTTTAGTTACCCTGATTAATGGTTTCATGATTACCAGGAGATAGTAATTAGCTATTTTAAATGATACATGCAGCTGTATTTTACAGTTCTGTATGGACCAGAAGAATCAGAAAGAAACATGGAGGGATAATCAGCAATCATTAAATTATGGGGTGGGGTGGGGTGGTGTGATTGCTCCCTGAGCATAAAG
Source organism: Castor canadensis (assembly GCF_047511655.1). NCBI lineage: Eukaryota > Metazoa > Chordata > Mammalia > Rodentia > Castoridae > Castor > Castor canadensis. Next base: position 26,797,956 of record NC_133400.1, read on the forward strand.
TCCACCTCTGACTGCTTAGAGTTGAACATGATCTGTACAGGACCAAAAGCATCTGGTTCCCCAAAGAGATTTGGGCTGTTCCACTGACTGTTTGCTTCTGTGCAAACAGGGTGCCTGGCTGGCAGCTCTGGGTCCATTAATCACTCATATGTAACTGTGTTTCTTGGACCTGCCATCTTGATCAACAGACAGAAAGATTTAAACAAATAAATATACAAAGGCAAGGGGACCTTTTAGCCAATAATTCTTTAATGATGCATAACAACATTTGATTCTAACGAGCCTCCCATCCTCTCCACCCTTGAATATGTTGGAGTATATGATATCTGGGTGTTTAAAAGTCTGAAATATGATAACATACATATTTTCAAAACAATGAAGCCTTGATGTAAAGGAAAATATTTTCTCATTTACATTTGAATCAAAGTAATAATTTTTAATAGATAGCCCAGGGATGCGTTCTCTAGTATTTATACACTTCCTAGAAATTTATACATTACATTATTGGCTTGCTGAGAAAAATGGTCCCTGACCCTGGTAGATTACTGGAGGTCACTGATATTTTTTCTTAATTTATTTGCATTCAATACTTGATAGTCAAAGATACCAACCTCTTGTTCCTTTGTAATGAATAAGTAGCTCTCTCAATATACCTCCACCAAACAAAAGCAAGATGGGAAATTTTCACAGAGGCTCATGCAGAGAAGTGAGGTTAGGAAACCTTGTGTTTATCTGATCTGTTTCCATCTTTAAATTTTCACGGGAAAAATATCTTTATAACCATTCAGAGCTAATAATAGATGAGCAATATTATTTCAAGATCATAGTGTAGTGGGCTGCTGTCTTGTTTTCCAGGGTACTCTACCTCTGACATTAATACCATATCACTAATTGACAGTGACTTGTATAAAATCCCAGAAGTGAGTAATAACCAGTGACTGGCAGACAGAGAAGATCCACCTTAATGAAAATCCACCATGAGTCAGAGTGATACTTAAGCTGCCTTGGACTGAAAGGTAATAACATTTGCCAGCATGTCACATCACTATTTAGAAGTCAAAGACTTATTCTGTTAAACAAATGTTTCTTTTGCACATGTATCTAAATCTCTTTTTTTTTCAGAACAATAGAATTGTGTTTGTATTTTATTTTCCCCCTACATTACTATAAAAGAGCATTTTATACAGGTAAGTATGGTGCACCAATTGAGACACAATTGTATCATCATTTCAAGCTCAATAGGCACAAAATTCATCTCGTACTTGGCAATTCCCAGACTGTTGTCAAGAATTACACACAAATCAACTGAAAAGCTTATATATATTTATACCTAAGGAAGATTTTCTTGTCAATAACTGTGCATGAATTTTTTTCCCTACTGATTTAAACAAAAGGAAGAGACAGAATGTTTTTGGCAGTTTATCTTCGTCTTCATTTGTATGTCTGTAGAAGTAGAGTTGATATTATATGATGCCAATGTATTTTGAACAGAGTAATACTTTCAATATGGCTGTGACCTTTTTCCCCTGTAATTAGTTCCAGCTGAAATTAGATTCAGGCAAAGCACAGCTCCAATTAGAGCTAAATCAAAACAAAACTCAGGGCTTGATTTCATATAGCAAAATTGTTGAGGGAAAAAAAAGGAGTAGAAGAAGAGAAGATCTTTTTCAAGTTTAGTTCAGCAGATTGAACCAAATGATAAATCTTTGAACTCTGGCAAAAAAAAAAGTGCATTTATTTCCATATAGACCTTTTTCAACTTCTCCTATTACTCATAGGGATTTTGTAGTATCACCTTGACTGCAGCAAATCAAAATCCCCACAGTTCTGACCTAGGGAAAGCTCCATTTCCTCTAGAAGAAAATAAAAGGAAGTCATTAATCTTCCTTTGGGAATAATATTATAAAACAGAAACTTGAGATTATAAGATTTATTGGAATGCATCTAGTACTTGCCTCATCCTTAGTAATTCCATGTATCTTCCTAACCTGTAAGTCAATCTATGTATTAGTCAATTTTCTGTTTGTATAACAAAATACCTGGTGCTTATGAAGGAAAGTTTATTTAACTTGCAGTTTTTGAAGTTGAAAGTCAAACATTGGGCATCCCCACTGGTCGGATCTCTGGGAGAGGATCTAGCAACAGATGACATCCCAATGACAGGAGTATACCCCATCGGGAGAGATTACACAGTGAAACAAGAAGACAGAGTGAGAGGAGGGGCCAGATTCAAACTTTTACAACAACTCATTCTTGCAAGAACTAACCAGAGTGCCCAAGAGCTATATCATTTCCTTTCAAAGGTAGTGCCTGCCATAACTAAAACACCTTCCGCTAGACCCCACCTCGTAAAGGTTCCATACCACCTCCCAATATCACCACACTGGGGACTAAGCTTCCAACACATGAATTCTTGGAGTTCATAGAATTTCTTTCTAAATTCAGTTTCTTTATCTATAAAACAAACATACAGAAAAAGCAAACAAATAAAAAGAGGATAGTAAGACTAAACCTAATTTGTGAGGTAAGATGTAGTTCTTCTCTTTCTCTTGTTGAACTGATACTGAGGCACCAAGTAGGAAAGTCCATGTTCTGAACAGAATGCAGGCTTTAGAATATCCAATATTGGAGAATTAGACTTCAAAAAATAAGACTGGGACAAGAACTTCAAAGTCGGGGTTAGGAAATTATGACAACTGCAAGAAAGTACCTCCCAAACCTATAGGGAGGTCTACATAGCTGGACAACTATTCCAGCTATGAGCTGACTTTTCATTCATGGAAAACCTATAAATGCTGTGAACCTATGGTGCTGACACCATTAGTTGAGTACTTATGGAATTCCTGAACCACAAGCATGAAATCCCACACAGCATGGCATCCAACCAAGGCATCCACTTTAAGAGTATAGAAGTGGTTCCATAACTATGGGATTTACTGGTCCTATCACACATTACACCATCCATAGACATTCAGATTCACAGAACATTGGAGCAGCTTCTAACAGCACAAATAAGGTGCCAGATTTCAAGAAACACTTTGTAAGGATGGGGTGTCAGTCTTTAAAACACAGTATACTTAATAAATTAGAGACCACTTTTGGTGCTGCCCCCTAATAGGAAGACTGCATGGGTTTGGAAACAAAGGAAAGAGTCCAATTTACCCTGCCTCCCAGTAACTCGTAGTGGGACTTTTTGTTTCCTGCCCTTATAATTCTTGGCTATGCAACATTAAAGATCCTGACCCCAAAAGAGGGTATACTCTTATGTGCTGACATCACCAGGGTTTGTGACATTGAACTACAAGATATAGCTGCCTCCAGAGTCCTTTGGACTCCTGTTCCTGGTACCAGCAGATAAAAAAAAAAAGTCACCATATCTTCAGGAGTAATTTACCTGGAGAGAGACTATGTGTACACAACAGGGACAAGGAGAAATAGGTGTGTAACTCAGGTGCTCCACTAGATGTCTCCTGGTTCTTTTGGGACCCAGCACAACTATGAACACACAATTGTGATAACCCTGCCAAACCAGGGGGTGATTCTCCAGTGTTCCGCATCTCAGGTAGGAAGGTCTGGGTACAGTACCAGACAAGCTCTGCAGACCTGCCAAGGTAAATTTCATGGTCAGGAGAACTTAAAATGGGTAGTGAGGGAGAGAATGAGTGCCAGTGGCAGCCCCAGGATCGACTGCAATGGTAGAGCTATAGTTCATCCCATAAGCCTCCTGTAGGAAATCCCCCTTCAAGAAGAAAGAACCCCCAGAAACCATGGAGGAGTTGTTTCCTGAACCTCTGTGGAAAAGCAGAGCTATGTAGCCCAAAGAGTGGACAGCAGTGACCATGAGAATATACCTCACAGACCTACTACAGCTCTGAGTGAGAAACTCCAAAGACCATAATTTTAAAGATCAATAGATCTTCCATGGAGAAATCTACCTATGCTCTGGTTCAGCTTTCACTTTCTAGTCTCTGTTTTTCTCCATATAAATTATCATACAAAGAATGTGATTGATTCAACTTGTCTTGAATGTCTAATTCAAGCACAGTCCTTTCTTCCCAGTGAGGGAGGGCTGTCTAGCATAAAATGGCCATCAGAGTCTCAGCCTAGAGAAGACTCTGGCTGATCAGACCCCATCTGCTATAATAAGAAGGAACAATCTAAACTGATATGACAAATATACCCTCGACAATTGCTCTGAAGCAAAAGAAGCCACATTCTTCAGAAGAAGCTCATCCATCTGGAGATGTTCTAAATATTTCTATCTCTGGGTATTTGTGGAACTTATGAGACCATTGCTTCATAAGTTAACACAGATGATATGTGTTGCCTATCAGAATTTCAATAAGTGACCAGAAATTCATAATCTTTTGAGCTTATGAAATTTCCCCATTCAATGTGGTTTTGATCACTTTTTCCTGCCATTCAGGTAGAAGGAAAGCAGCTTAAACATGTGTTATTCTCCAATATCTGCTTGAGTTGCTCACCTGAAAGTGTATCCAGATCAGACAGAGCAAAGCTCCATTTTCCATAAGCCAATCAGGGGAGTTCTAAAAGATGAGAGATTTAGATTTCTCTTTTTTTCTGCCTGTATTCCAAACTTCAATATCTCCAGAATACAGTGTTTATGAGGATTCTGCGTATAAAAGAATTTCCTTTCTTCAAAGCTCTTTTACAAATGAAATCCATCTTCCCACAGTGCAAAACATAAATTAGAGTAAATCATTTAGGGAAAGACATTAAAGTAATATTTCTGTTTTATCATTATGGAGTTCCATACTTACAAAAAATACCCAATAGGAAGATGTTCTTTTTCTCTGTACCCACTTTGCTTAGAGAGTGACTCTAAGCAAATTCTTAGATTGCATTGCAAAGCACTGACAGCAAAAAGAGCCTCATTACTAAGAAGAAAAGAGGAAGAAAGTAGGCAAAGAAAGGGAATGTCGATGTTACCCCTCTGAAGCCAGGCATTATGCTTCAAAAGCATTAACTTAGTTAACATCTGTAAGGGGCCTGAGAGATGAGCTTTGTCCCCATTGTTTTCAGGTGGGAAATGGAGGATCAGAAAGTTTAAACAACTTGCCAAGAGATAGGACTCTATCATAGAGCACATTTTCCCCAAAAAACAACAACATCTTATTCTTCAGTTCTACTTCAACATTACTCTTCCTCCTAACTTGCCATTAAAAATAAAAGGACATTTAGGCAGGCAAATTTGGTATGACTTACACATTAAGTGGGCAGGTGCTATGCCTCATAGCTATAAAGACCACCCCTCCAAAAGAAACGAAGGATAGGACAGGAGCGATAGCTTAAAAGCTAAACAAATGAATATAAAGGGTTATTGAGCATTATCTAATGCCCATCAGTTATTCTTACCCCCATGTGTGTTGAAAAAGAGAAAGGTTTAAGTCTACATGACAAGGAGAACTAGGGTTTACAGAACACTCTCTCCTTTGTGTTTTATACTCTGTTTTGTTTAATTTTAACAGTCCTCTCATTCAGGGAACACAACCCTCATTTTATAGATGAACAAACTGAAGCCCAAAGAGAATTTAACAATTAGAATTGGTCAGAATGAAACCCACTTAAAATTGTGAAGAATGGAGGAAATAAGAAAGAGAAATAGTGGGTGTGAATTCAAAGTGCATTATATGCATGCATGGAAATATTGCAGTGAAACCTCTTTATACAATTAATTTACAGTTGGCCAAGTGCAAGACACAGAAAACCAGATTAACGGTGGCTTGAACAAACAAAGCATCTTTTCTCGTGCAGTAGGAAGTCCAGGGTGGGCAGCTGATGCTCTTGCAGATGGCCAGCATTGCTATCTCCTCCATGTACCAGCCCTAGCCATGACTTTAAATTCTTGATCTTCAAGGAGGCTGCTAGACCTCTGGGCTTTGTAAATGTGTTGTAGATAGGAAGATAAAAGAATACAGCAGAGCAAAGTTTAAATAGATAAAAGGCCGTACCAGCCAAGTCTGTCCATTCATATCAGAGGGACAAAATATTTCCTGGAAGCCCTACCCAAATGTTTGTGTCTTTGCCCAAAATAACATCACAAACCACCTATATTATAAGTAAAGCCAATGAGTGAAGTATTCCAAACTCAAGTGCAGCCCTGAATAAAATCAGAGCTGGTGATGAGTTAATATTTGTAAAGTTCTTAGAACAAGATTTGACACAAAGTAAGTTCTATGTGTTTAATAAGTGGAGGAATAAAGTAATGATGGAATGAAGAATTGGGACTGGATATTGGGTAGGCAAATGGAATTATTTAACACAGAGATAAATGACTTGTCTGAGTTGCTCAGCCAGCAAATGGTAGTGATATAATTCCTTCCTGAGTTTCTTCTCATTTCAAAGTTTCCTTTTATTTTTTTCTTATTATTACATAATGACACAACACACACATAGTTTTAAATTCCAGTGTGAATATGTCTGTGAATATCATACAATTGTCATGAGCGCTACTTAAAAGATTAACATTACAAGATCCAGCTATAAGAAAATAGAGCAGCAAGCCTAACCAATTTCCTTCTCTAGTGGATTTGTCAATCTTTGACACATAAGGCTAGAAAACAACCAAGAGAGACACTGGCATTCACAGAAGCTCAACCTTGGCTTAAACTGAAGACCCCAGACTATTCTTGTAATTCTATCCCTCAACCTACAGCCCTGCATAAAGAAATCTCACTTGTGAAGCTTTCTTTTCCTTGTAATATTTTATTGGTGCTTATTGTCTTGTTTTGACAAAGGCATCTGACTTAATACTTCCAGATACTCAAAGCCAGTGATAAGATGGAAGTGAAAGATGCACATGAGTGACCAACAAAAACTGACAGATGAATCCTACTTGTAGTATTGGGACTGCCTTTTGTAGCTACTTTGCTTGCATATCTGGGTTTTAGCCCTTGGATTAGTGAGTGATCTTAGCATGTTACATTAACTATTTACAGTACACCCATATATCTACATAGTCAGTAACCTCCTTTGTTGACCTTAGAAGTCCTTAAATGCCAAATATCATCTTCTATATACAGATACACAAGGTTGACCCGGGTTTGTCCTAGATGGCACAAGACAGAATCAAAGATCAGACTTATAAAAATTCATTACTGATGAATATTGAAATATTGCTGGAAATTAACTAGTATTTTTCAACATCAAGAGATTAATACTAGCTCATTCTATAGGAAACAGAACCAACCACTACAGAAGAGCTATTAAAAGTGCTGATTGAGAAGTTTAAAGGTATATGTATATGAATGTGAAAATGACCAGCTTTTCAAAGGTCAATCAAGGATAGAAAGCAAATGGAAAGCTGAATATGAAGAGTTCAGTGACATAGGAGATTGCCCATGGCGTTTGTCAACAGTCCAGCCACATCTAGAGTTCATATTGACTCTACCTGAAGTACCTCTTTACTAATCAAAGAAAAAGGTTTGGCCTTTTGCTTTAGCTAAGATCCACTGTGGATTCAGTGGATATCCACTGACTAGGTCGAGACCTTAAGAACCCAATCAAATAATGAAATCTCATGTGCTTTCCAAAAGGAAATTGCTGTTTTCTTTTCATGTGGATTATGACTTGTTTAAATCCCACTGACTGTTCAGTTTCTGCTCACAGAAGACAAATATTTGCTAATTAAGGACAAGAATAGATAAAACCAGAAGGTCAATCTGCTTATTTTCTTGCAAGAAATCATACAAGGAGGCTGATATCTTCTGAAGTTGTTATACAAGACATTTAGAAATTTTTGTCTTTCTTTCTATACACACTGAAAGTGTTAACCACACTTTTGCCTGCCTTCCTTTGTGAGACCATTACTGTGAGCTCCAGAATGAGAACAAAGGATGATTTCTGTCTTAGACATTCTTTAACTATTTCACCCTGAATCTTAAAGAATCTCCAGTGTACCTTCTGCAGTCAGACTGCCTCAGTTTGAAGAATGTGTGTTCCATACTTCTAGCATAGTCTTGACAAGGTATTTGATCTTTAAATCAGTTTCCTGACTATAACATGATGATATTGATAGTATGTATACCATGAACTTGTAACAAAATATAAAAAGATCTTACATGTGTAATGTTTAACATAACTCTTGGGTACTTCATAAATATACAGTATATAATAATATCCATTACTTAGAATGAAATGAGTGCACTTTCCTCAGATAGATGACACCAAATCTTTTTATAATAGATTTGGAATAGATTCATACATAGTATTTTTTCCACTTTGTCCTTTCAAGTTAGCAATAAACTGCCTAACTATAAGAATAAACATTCCTAAAATCCCAAATGTATCTTCATGTAAAGCTAATTCTCCAGCACTCAATGGTTCTCTGTCTGATGAATCGATTAATTTCATTCCCTTTCTTTGGAAGTGGAATGACATAGTAAAGAATTCAGCCCCACCATCAGAGTGGGAAATCATAAACTCCAAGATGACAGGAAAGGACTTCAGGGAATGTCAGAGCTCCTGCTCATAAGCTTCGATACACAAATGGATATGTATCAAGGTGCTTTTCATTTGCTTTAGTAAAACATCCCTTTGAGAGACATTAATTAAAACATTTAAGAATCACAGCTGAGTCTACAATTTGAGTACAAGCCAGATATTGAAAAAGGTCTTCCTTTCATTGTGTTATTTATTATTGGTATAAATATTCCAGCTACTGCTAAAACAATACTTCAAAGATGTCATGCATTTACTCTTGCTCTGTCCCATGAGGACCAGAAAAATGAGTCATGATAGAAGAAGGTTCTCCTTCAGACATGCTGGTCCTGCAGCAGTGGCATGGAGGTTGAGCAATACACCCAGAGGACAAAAGGTCCCTAAGAATACAGTGACAGGCTGGTCCAAAGTCCAAATTACTATGCCAACAGGCCAATATCTGTGACCTTTCTGGATATGACTGTGCCAAATGTATCAAATAACCTTTGATGAATAATATCACTCCTCAAATTCTCCTCTAATAAAATGATCAGAGTTGATACATTCCCAAATTTCTATTCTATTACCCATCAGACTTCACATAGCCTATTGTTCAGGAATATCTCACAGCTTTTAAACCAGTGCACCTTTACAGTCTGGCTTCTCTTTGTTGCCCTCTAAGCCCATAGCACCACAATTTTCTCAATAAAGACTTTGACTACCTCTTCTCCCATACCTGCTGAGTGAAATCATAATGTCTTTACTTTCTACATTTATTTTTTTGCATCCAACTTCACATTCTCCTGCTACCTGAAGTAGTACATTTGTATTATATCAATAATGCCAAACTTGCCTCCCTATTTAATTTGCTCCTAATCGATGCAAGCTCCACAAAACTTCCTAAAATCTTTCTACAATGCATTTTCAATCTGGTTGCTCTCTACGTAAAACATTTTAAAGATTTTCACTGTCTTCATAATAAAAAACAAACTCCTTAAGATTTTGTAAAAGTCTTTTCATGATCTGGCCACAACCCATCTTCTAAATGAATCCCATTATCGTACATACTCAATGTTTTGGACTACTTACTTGCTTTCATTTTTCAGGTTGCCATGCTTTTCTTGCCCATGGGTCTTTGTGCTTGCTATTTACTACACTTAGAAAAGACACCGCTTTCATACCTAATATCTTCACTTCTCTGGCTAACTTTGTCATCTTTTAGATTTGAATCTAGGAGTTTTCATAGCTTCCAATTGTTTGTGGTACTTTTGTAGGCCCTTGGCACTTTTATTTTATTTTATTTTATTTTATTTGTTGCCCTTGGCACTTTTAAACAATAAGAGGGTGCCTATTTTTCCTATTCTATTCTACACTTGTTTTTTTTCTAAGATTTTTCAAATTCAGTGATATGATGGTTAAATTCTCAATGCATAAAAGAGTCTGACACATAAGTTCTTAGTAAAGAATTTTTATGTATAGCAAGATGTTCATCAAGATATAGTACAAAAACATAGTAATCAAAATGCCTAAATATGAAAATAAATAAATTTTGGTACATTTATAATGTAGAAAATTTAGCATTTCCTTTTCAAAATAAAAAAGTTTCAAAATTTTTTCATTGACAATAGCATAGAATAATAGAATATTGAATGAATCACAGATAACATCTGCACTAACTAGATAAAGGAAGGGTAGAGTATTATTCAGATTTAAAGAAAAATGAAATGATGTCAGTTGCAGGCAAATGGATGGAACTGGAGTCATGTTGAGCAAGGAAAGCCATGTTGAAAAAGTCAAATATCAGATGTTTTTGTTCATATTTGTATTCTAAACCTACAATGATGATGGTGATGATGGTAGTGGTAATGGGATATGAGTGCAAAAGGAAGACTGGGGGAGGAGGGTCAGTAGGAAGAGAGAAGGTACTGTGGGGTGAAGAGTATAAAAGTACACTACACAATATATATGAAGGTAGAATTCTGTTTGAAAAAGTGGGGAAAGCAGAAAGGAGGTTTTAAGAGGACATAAGAGAGAGTAAACTTGTTCTAAGTACAATGTACACATCTGTGGAATTGTCACAGTGAAACCCTCTAGTACAATTAATGTATGCTAATAAAAATAAACAAATACAAACAATTTTAAATGCCTACCAGTTTCCCCCCAAAAAAACAACACAATGTCAATCTTTTATATAGATAGATAGATAAATAGAAAGATAGATATTAAATGGGAAAATATATGAATATGACAACAGCTTTTATATTTGGCTTATATGTAACTTTTGTGTACACATTATGCTTTGGAGTATATTTCTGACTTCCAGGGATGAGTCAGGTAAAAGAATAATGAAGAGTAGAAGGGTAGCAGTGAATTTTGGCTTCGTCTCAGCTAACGTTTATAACCAAAGAAGTAACATCAGAAATGTGGAGCATCACAGCAGGATTCTCAGGACAGAACTAAAGCTTGAAGTTAGGGAGGTGGTAATATTAGTGTCAGACACCAGGATCAAATGCTGGAATGAAAAGCAGGTAGCCAAGATAAAGTCCAGAAAGTATGGCTTGATGGATGGTCAGGTGCCTGTTGGATAGTTCCATGGATCATGAATTGCACTAACAATCCTCCTATGGATTTGGGTAGGCCAGCAATGCCAAAAGAATAAGACTAAATGGATTCATTTTTAAGACCAAAGAGGAACAGTCTGCTAATAAGGACTAAGTAAACTTACACTAAACAGATTCAATATGCACTGCCAGAATTGGAGTATCTCCAATTTTTGAACATGAGAATGAATATAAGGTATCTAAACAGATTTCTGTAAAACTCATACTGGACCCCACTAGCTAGAGGAAATTAACCATCCCCCAATCACACACACAAGCATATTTTCCTCCAAATGTGCACAAGACCTATACAGGGACAGATCAATAAGAAAGGCATCAATTTTTTGATTAAAGAGAGTGGGGAAGGCAGAGACAGAAAAGGAAAAAGTGATTTTTATGACTATTCTTCAATAAAGTGTTCTGGCATTCTTTAGGAGTTTTCAAAATGGCATTTAAATAACAAATGTTCCATTTGAAGAGAACAATTACCTAGTTAAATGAGAGAGTGTTTTCTTATGAGGGTTGCAATTAAAAATAGAGGACAAGAGAAACTTGCCTTAGTCATTTGCCATCACCCTAGGGTTTGTTGATCAACTTTATGCTTCATTTATGTCTCAATAAATCATTTTGTGGAATTAAAAGTATGTGGCTGACATGAACATTGCCCACTTTACAAATGAAAGACAAGGAGCAAGAAAAACTTTATGCAGAAGCATGAAGCTATCATACAAGAATTCTTAGCAATTATTATCTCTGCCTCCCCACAAAAGTGAGATTACTCTCTTGGTGGATGTCATGGAATTGAGGCTTTGAAATGGAGATGCCAAGCTGTAAATTACATTTCTGAATCAATTATGCCTCTATCAGAAAGGCTATAAATAACTTGCAGAATTACCAGATGTGTAATTTTTTGTTACACTTGAACATTTGGCACATTTAGAATGTCCGAGTGAGGGACTTGGGTTAATCTGAATTTCATGGATTCATCTGACAAGATGGCAGAAAAATGTGAGTAAAAATTATAATGACCTTGCTTCAAGGAGACTTCCCAGAACAAGGTCAACTCGAGAATTTGCCTGTATTTTTCCTTAAAGGAACTCAGATGGGAGATGATCATTAGAGCCTTTTTGTTCTGTTGGCTGAATTCTCTAAAGTTTGGGGTAAGGGACATATTTGGTTTGAAATATGAAAGCATAAGTCAATGATGAGCCTTTTTTTTTTGGCAGCTTTACATTGATTTTATTTTGTCACCTGGTTAAGAAGTCTAAGTGAGGAACTGTTGAACAGTGTATTATACCCAGTGTCAGCATCTGAAGCTTAGAGATCCAACAGTAAGTACAGAAAGGGGCTGGAGTTTATCATGCAGCCTCAGGCAGTAACCTTCCCATGAATATCACTTATTCCTGAGTCTGTTACCTTGTAGAATTTCCCCTTCTGTGGCAAGTTAAGCTTATTTGTAGGTGAGCATTTGTGTTATTAAATTTAGCAGTGTCAGTAATAGGACTAAGGGAGAAATATATGTCTATTTAAGAGAACATAACACCCACCTTATCCTGAGTATCGCCAGAAACGTGTAGGAGCTATTTCTTACAATATTCGAAGAAATCTGGCTCCCTCTGCAGAGTGAGGTAAATACAGTACAGTCATACACATTTTTTCTGGCTGTGTCTTAAATTGACTACCATTTTCAAAGTTTGCAAAATGTTTACATTAGCACAACATAAAAGAATGAAAAAGGCATTTGAAACCAACTGGAGTCTGACAGATGAAATATATCTAAGATCATAGTGCTAAAAATTCCACAGCTGAGATTCCAACCTAGCTCAGTTTTCTCATCTGTAAAGTGGATAAAATGGTTTCTAATTTCCAGTGTTATTTTGAAGGTTAAATTGGATGGTGATTGCAAATATTTAGCATATATTTTTGCCTATAAAGATACTAAACAAAATAGTTCTCAATATCATTTAGAGGTTCTTTTTCGTTCAGCATGCCTCTCCCCACATTTTTATCTCCTCTCTATAATTGCCTGCCTCCATAGAGGAGTATAGCAGACCTGTTAAGAGCTTTTACTCTGAGTTAGTCAGTTTGGGTTTGAATCCCAGTTTGGTTACTCATCAGCTGCTTGAGCAACAGGAAATCGTATAACTTGTTTACTTTTATTTCCTCATCTGATAAATAAGAATAATAGTGAGCACCACATAGGGGTGGTTAGTTCTTTATCTAACCAGTGTTTGCTGTAAGGAATAACTGAGATAAGACACAGTACTGCCTGACACATAACAGCACACAATAAATACTTTTCTATTATGAATAGTTTTTAATATCTGTTGAATCCATTCTCCCTCCTCATAATGATTAATTTTATGTGACAACTTGACTAAGTTTTGAAGCCTAAACATTTGGCCAAGCAGTACTGTGGCCAAATGTAATGTGTCTTTGAGAATGTTTGAATTAGAAACTGGGTAAAGAAGCAGACTGCCCTTCCCCATGTGGTTGGGCCTCACATAACTACCTGAAAGCTTCAATAGAGTGAAAAGGCTGTGGTCAGTTTGGCTGGGACATACATCTTCTGTCCTCAAACTAGAATTTGTACTGCTGGTGGGTCTCTAGCTTGCTGACTGTGGATCAGGGGACGTCTCAACCTCCAAAAGTTTAAAACAATTCTTTATAATACAGCAAGATAATAGGTAGGTAGGTAGGTAGGTAGGTAGATGATAGATAGATAGATAGATAGATAGATAGATAGATAGATAGATAGATAGATAATGTGCATCTATAGATCTATAAATATCCCAGTGGTCCTGTTTCTCTGAAGAACCCTAACTAATGCATTCCTCATTTTTGGCTTCAAGCTTCCATTTGCATGTAAATTATATAACGTAAGAAACATATTTACCCGTTCTACTTATAATATTCACCATCAACACTTGAGTAACAGCACAAAAAAAAGTAGAGTGGTAACTCAGTGCCGGTGGCTCACACCTTTAATCCTAGCTACTCGGGACATGAGATTGGGAGGGTTTCAGTTCGAGGCCAGCCTGGGCAAAAAGTTCATGAACTCCCATTTCCAAACACCCAGAGCAAAATGAACTGGAGAGGGGCTCAGGCAGTAGAGCACCTGCTCTGCCCTGAGTTTAAACCAGAGCTCTTCCCAAAAAAATTAGAGTGGTAATTGAACCTCAGAAGAATATTGGCAAATGTCATAGCTAACGCATTTATCGAAAGAAAATCAAGGTCAAATGTCATTATGGAATGTTTACAAATAAGGTATACACACAAAGGCTAGCAGTAAGACCTCCACAAAAGCAAGCAAGACAAACAAGAAAATAAAAAAGGACCACAATATGTACATGTATATACTTTCTTGGAGAGAATTTTTCTTTCTTTTTCTTTGTTTGTTTGTAAGACACTGGGCTTAAACACAGCCTCATATTTGCTATGCAGGTTCTCTACCACTTGAGCCACTCCACCAGCCCTTTATGTATTCATCATTTTTGAGATAGGGTCTCACTTTATGCCTGGGCTGACCTGAACCATGATCCTCATATTTGTGCTTCCCCTTGTAACTGGGATGACAATCACTCTCTACTGCACCCAACCATTGATTAAGATGAGATCTCATAAGCTTTTTGCCTGGGTTGGCCTTAAACTGCAATCCTCCAGATCTCTGCCTCCTGGGTAGCTAGGATTACAGATTTGAACCACGACTCCGAGCTGCAGAGATACTATTTATAGTCTTGAACCTTGCCCTGGAATAAGGTGAAAATGTAGAAGACCTCACCTTCTTTTATCCTGATTTCCAAGATTAGAAAATAATTGTACATTTTTAAGAAACCGGCGATAAGTCACTTCTATGAAGCCCTAAGGCCACTGCTTTGTTCTGATGAAGAAAAGCATCAGAACTCAATAGATGTCTCAACATGCACAGAATGACCCATGGTTTAGGTCTTGCAACCTCTGAAAGAGTAAAGCATCTGATTGTTTAAAAAAATACCGAGGGAGGAGACATCACATCACAACTCCTTAAATCACTTGCCATCATGGATACATGAAGATGTGTCAAATTGACAATCAAAGTCATTGACCAAATCTCAGATACCCTGCAGTATTCCAATGCACATTTTGCAAACGGTTACTCTCAAGATAAAGGATATTTTCATATTTAGAGTAATAGCAGAACACAGGATCAAGTTTTGCATCAGAGCATACTTGTCATAATACATCACGTGACACTGATCATTTGCACATTGGAACATTCATTTTTTTAAGGTTTTTTTAAATTGTTTTATTATTCATATGTGCATACAAAACTTGTGTCATTTCTACCCCCTCCCTTACCACCCACTCTGCCCCCTCCCTCTCCCCCCTACCCCCTCAATACCCAGCAGAAACTATTTTGCCCTTATCTCTAATTTTCTTGTAGAGAGAGTATAAGAATAATAGGAAGGAACAAGGGTTTTTGCTGGTTGAGATAAGGATAGCTATACAGGGAGTTGACTCACGTTAATTTCCTGTGCATGTGTGTTACCTTCTAGGTTAATTCTTTTTGATCTCACCTTTTCTCTAGTTCCTGGTCCCCTTTACCTATTGGCCTCAGTTGCTTTTAAGGTATCTGCTTTAGTTTCTCTGTGTTAAGGGCAACAAATGCTAGCTAATTTTTTAGGTGTCTTACCTATCCTCACCCCTCCCTTGTGTGCTCTGGCTTTTATCATGTGCTCAAAGTACAATCCCATTGTTGTGTTTGCCCTTGATCTAATGTCCACATACGAAGGAGAACTCAGAATAATGTTCTCCAATTCCATCCATTTACCAGAGAATGATAACATTTCATTGTTCTTCATAGCTGCATAAAATTCCATTGTGTATAGATACCACATTTTCTTGATCCATTCGTCAGTAGTGGGGCATCTTAGCTGTTTCCATAACTTGGCTATTGTGAATAGTGCTGCAATAAACATGGGTGTGCAGTGCCTCTGGAGTAACCTGTGTCACAGTCTTTTGGATATATCCCCAAGAGTGGTATTGCTGATCAAATGGTAGATCAATGTTTAGCGTTTTAAGTAGCCTCCAAATTTTTTTCCAGAGTGGTTGTACTAGTTTACATTCCCACCAACAGTGTATAAGGGTTCCTTTTTCCCCACAGCCTCGCCAACACCTGTTGTTCGTGGTGTTGCTGATGATGGCTATTCTAACAGGGGTGAGGTGGAATCTTGGTGTGGTTTTAATTTGCATTTCCTTTATTGATAGAGATGGTGAGCATTTTTTCATGTGTTTTTTGGCCATTTGAATTTCTTCTTTTGAGAAAGTTCTGTTTAGTTCACATGCCCATTTCTTTATTGGTTCATCAGTTTTGGGAGAATTTAGTTTTTTAAGTTCCCTATATATTCTGGTTATCAGTCCTTTGTCTGATGTGTAGCTGGCAAATATTTTCTCCCACTCTGTGGGTGTTCACTTCAGTTTAGAGACCACTTCTTTTGATGAACAGAAGCTTTTTAGTTTTATGACGTCCCATTTATCTATGCTATCTCTTAGTTGCTGTGCTGCTGGGGTTTCGTTGAGAAAGTTCTTACCTATACCTACTAACTCCAGAGTAGTTCCTAATCTTTCCTGTATCAACTTTAGAATTTGTGGTCTGATATTAAGATCCTTGACACATTTTGAGTTAATCTTGGTATAGAGTGATATACATGGATCTAGTTTCAGTTTTTTGCAGACTGCTAACCAGTTTTCCCAGCAGTTTTTGTTGAAGAGGCTGCTATTTCTCAATCATATATTTTTAGCTCCTTTGTCAAAGACAAGTTGGTTATAGTTGTGTGGCTTCATATCTAGGTCCTCTATTCTGTTCCACTGGTCTTCATGTCTGTTTTTGTGCCAGTACCATGCTGTTTTTATCATTATTGCTTTGTAATATAGTTTGAAGTCAGGTATTGTGATACCTCCAGCATTGTTCTTTTGACTGAGTATTACCTTGGCTATTCGTGGCCTCTTGTGTTTCCATATAAATTTCATGGTAGATTTTTCAATGTCTTTAATGAATGTCATTGGAATTTTGATGGGAATTGCATTAAACATGTAGATTACTTTTGGGAGTATAGACATTTTTACTATGTTGGTTCTACCAATCCATGAGCATGGTAGATCTCTCCACTTTCTATAGTCTTCCTCAATCTCTTTCTTCAGAAGTTTATAGTTTTCCTTGTAGAGGTCATTCGCATCTTTTGTTAGGTTTACACCCAGGTATTTGATTTTTTTTTTGAAGCTATTGTAAATGGAATTGTTTTCATACATTCTTTTTCAGTTTGCTCATTATTAATGTATAGAAATACTAATGATTTTTCTATGTTGATTTTATATCCTGCTACCTTGCTGTAGCTATTGATGATGTCTAGAAGCTTCTGAGTAGAGTTTTTTTGGGTCTTTAAGGCATAGGATCATGTCATCTGCAAATAGGGATATTTTGACAGTTTCTTTACCTATTTGTATTCCTTTTATTCCTTCTTCTTGCCTAATTGCTCTGGCTAGGAATTCCAGTACTATGTTGAATAGGAGTGGAGATAGTGGGCATCCTTGTCTAATTCCTGATTTTAGAGGGAATGGTTTCAGTTTTTCTCCATTAAGTGTAATGCTGGCTGTAGGTTTGTCATATATAGCTTTTATAATGTTCAGGTACTTTCCTTCTATTCCTAGTTTTCTTAGAGCTTTTGTCATGAAATGGTGTTGGATCTTATCAAAGGCTTTTTCTGCATCCATTGAGATGATCAAGTGGTTTTTGTCTTTGCTTCTGTTAATGTGGTTTATTACGTTTATTGATTTTCATATGTTGAACCACCCCTGCAATCCTGTGATGAAGCCTACTTGGTCATGGTGAATAATCTTTTTGATGTGTCGTTGAATTCGGTTTGCCATTATTTTGTTGAGGATTTTTGCATCAATGTTCATTAAGGAGATTGGCCTATAGTACTCGTTTTTGGAGGTGTCTTTGCCTGGTTTTGGGATAAGTGTAATGCTGGCTTCATAAAATGTGTTAGGCAGTTTTCCTTCCCTTTCTATTTTGTGGAACAGTTTAAGGAGGTTTGGTATCAGTTCTTCTTTAACGATCTGATAGAATTCAGCAGAGAATCCATCAGGTCCTGGACTTTCTTTTTGGGGAGACTCTTGATTGCTGCTTCAATGTCATTTTGTGTTATAGTTCTATCCAGGGGATTAATTTCCTCTTGGTTCAGTTTTGGATGATCATATGTATCTAGAAATCTGTCCATTTCTTTAAGATTTTCAATTTATTTGAATATAGGTTCTCAAAGTAGTCTCTGATGATTTCCTGGACTTCCATGGTGTTTGTTGTTATCTCCCCTTTTGCATTTCTGATTCTACTAATTTGGGTTTTTTCTCTCCTCATTTTAGTCAGGTTTGCCAGGGATCTGTCGATCTTGTTTATTTTTTCAAAGAACCAACTTTTTGTTTCATTAATTCTTGTATGGTTTTTTTGGTTTCTATTTCATTGATTTCAGCTCTTATTTTTATTATTTCTCTCCTTCTGTTTGTTTTGGGATTTGCTTGTTCTTGTTTTTCTAGGAGTTTGAGATGTATCATTAGGTCATTGATTTAGGATCTTCAGTCTTTTAATATATGCATTCATGGCTATAAACTTTCCTCTCTTGGACTGCCTTAGCTGTGTCCCATAGGTTCCAGTAGGTTGTTTTCATTTTCATTGGCTTCCAGGAACTTTTTAATTTCCTCTTTTATTTCATCGATGATCCATTCTTCATGAAGTAATGAGTTATTTAGTTTCCAGCTGTTTGCATGTTTTTTTGTCTTTACTTTTGTTGTTGAGTTCTACTTTTACTGCATTGTGATCAGATAGTATGCACGGTATAATTTCTATTTTCTTGTATTTGCTGAGACTTGCTTTGTGCCCTAGGATATGATCTATTTTGGAGAAAGTTCCATGGGCTGCTGAGAAGAATGTATATTGTGTAGAGGTTGGATGAAATGTTCTGTAGACATCTACTAGGTCCATTTGATCTATTGCATATTTTAGATCTTGGATTTCTTTATTGATTTTTTGTTTGGATGACCTATCTATTGATGATAATGGGGTGTTAAAGTCTCCCACAACCACTGTGGTGGCATAAATATATGCTTTTAGGTCTTTCAGGGTATGTTTCATGAAATTCAGTGCGTTGACATTGGGTGTATACAGATTGATGATTATTATTTCCTTTTGGTCTATTTTCCCTTTTATTAATATGGAATGTCCTTCTTTATCTCATTTGATCAATGTAGGTTTGAAGTCTACTTTCTCAGAGATAAGTATTGCTACTCCTGCCTGTTTTTGGTGGTCATTGGCTTGGTAAATCTTCTTCCAGCCTTTCATCCTAAGCCTATGGTTATTTCTGTCAGTGAGATGGGTCTCCTGTAAGCAACAAATTGCTGGATCTTCCTTTTTAATCCATTTTGTCAAGCGGTGCCTTTTGATGGGTGAATTAAGTCCATTAACATTAAGTGTTAGTACTGATAGGTATGTGGTGATTCCTGTCATTTAGTTGTCTTAGTTGTTTGAAGGTTTGAATGTGTGCACCTAAGTTGAGGTTACTCTCTACTTTCTTGCTTTTTCTTTTCCTGTGGTTCGGTGCTGCCTGTCTTTTCATGGTTAAGTTGGGTTTCACTTTCTGTGTGCAGAATCCCTTAAAGAATCTTTTGTAGTGGTGGCTTTGTGGTCACATATTGTTTTAGTTTCTGCTTATCATGGAAGACTTTTATTGCTCCATCTATTTTGAATGATAGTTTTTCTGGGTAGAGTATCCTGGGGTTGATGTTATTATTTTCATTCAGTGCCCGGAAGATCTCACCTCATGCTCTTTTTGCTTTTAATGTTTCTGTTGAGAAGTCTGCTG
This sequence comes from Castor canadensis, assembly GCF_047511655.1. Classification (NCBI taxonomy): domain Eukaryota; kingdom Metazoa; phylum Chordata; class Mammalia; order Rodentia; family Castoridae; genus Castor; species Castor canadensis. The sequence continues at coordinate 26,817,889 of NC_133400.1, forward strand.
TGATTTTTATGGGTTTACCTTTGTATGTTACTTGTTTTTTCTCTCTTACAGCCTTCAATATTCTTTCCTTAGTTTCTGAACTTGTTGTTTTAATGATGATATGTCATGGAGTAGTTCTATTTTGATCTGGTCTGTTTGGTGTCCTGGAGGCCTCTTGCATTTGTATGGGAATATCTTTCTCTAGATTTGGGAAATTTTCCGTTATTATTTTGTTGAATATATTACGCATTCCCTTCGCTTGCACCTCTTCTCCTTCTTCGATGCCCATGATTCTCAAGTTTGGTCTTTTGATGGAGTCGGTGAGTTCTTGCATTTTCTTTTCACAGGTCTTGAGTTGCTTAATTAATAGTTCTTCAGTTTTTCCTTTAATTACCATTTCATCTTCAAGTTCTGAGATTCTGTCTTTTGTTTATTCTATTCTGCTGTATTGGCCTTCCGTTTTGTTTTGTAGTTCTGTTTCGTTCTTTTTTCTGAGGTTTTCCATATCCTGGCTGTTTTCCTCTTTAATGTTGTCTATTTTTGTCCTGAGCTCATTTATCTCTTTATTAATCATGGTCTTTGTTTCACTTTGGTGTTTATACAGTGCTTCTATGGTTTCCTTTATTTCTTCTTTTGCTTTTTCAAATTCTCTATTTTTGTTGTCTTGAAATTTCTTGAGTGTCTCCTATACATTTTGGTTGACCATATCCAGTATCATCTCTATAAAATTCTCATTGAGTTCCTGTAGTATTTCTTGTTTTAGATTATTCTTGTGGGCTTCATTGGGTTCTTTGGCATAGTTTATCTTTATTTTGTTGGAGTCTGGATCTGAGTATCTGTGTTCTTCATTTCCCTCTGGTTCCTGTACTAATTTTTTGCTGTGGGGAAACTGGTTTCCCTGTTTTTTCTGTCTTCCCATCATTGCCCTTGATATTGTTATTGTCCCTGTACTGTGTGCAATTAAGTATTTTCTGGCCTATTATAATAGCACTAGTGATATTTAGAATGGAAGGGTGAGAGGTGATGGAAAGCAAGAAGTTAAAGGAAAAGGGAAAAACAAATAATCAAGTAGAAAGAAAAACAAAACAAAGAAACAAACAAAAAAAATTTCAAAGATATAGTCAGGGAGAGACAGTGTACTAATCAACCGTAAGCTGAAAAGGCATTAGAGAGACAGAGGGAGGCTTGAAAATAAAAAATAAAAAGAGTAAAGATAAGAATAAAAATAAAAAAATAAGTAAATAAAAAATATATATATATAATAAAATAAAATAAAAAATAAAAACCTCCAAGTTCAAATGCAATGAAATTTCAGTCTTAATAATTTTGGTGTTGGTCCCTCAGCCTCCTATCCTGCAGATGCAAGAAGTTAAAGAAAAGGGAAAAACAAATAAACAGACAAGTAGGAGAAAATGAAACAAGGAATCAATCAAGGACATTACAAAGGTATAAACAGGGAGTGTTAGTGTACTAATCAACAGTAAGCTGAACAGGCATTAGAGAGACAGAGAGAGGATTGAAAATAAAAAATAAAAAGAATAAAGATGAGAATAAAAATGAAAAATAAGTAAATGAAAGAAATATGTATATAAAAATAAAATAAAACAAAATGAAAAATAGATAATAAAAAATAAATTTAACAAAACCCTCCAAGTTCAAATGCAATGAAGTTTCAGTCTTAATAATTTTGGTGTCTATCTCAGTCTCCAATCCTGGTGATGGTGCCTCAGATGTTGTTCTGTCTCATCAAAGATGAGATGTTTTGTCTCATCAAAGGGATGCATAAAGTAGAACAAAACTGCACAAAAAAAACAAAAACAAAAAACAAAAACCCACAAAGTGTCCCAAGTTCAAATGCAATACATTTTCAGTAAGTTTTTCAGCATGCAGGTGTAGTTCGGTTGTTTTCTTATCAGAGGTAGGGAGAGAGGAAAAAAAAAGAGTCTGGAGACAGGTCTGTGAATGGCTATCTGCGGCTGTGGCTTGCCTGCCTGCTGCTGTCAGCCTGCTGTTGCTGGAGGCATTATTTATGCAGATCTCGGAGGTGAGCTTAGCACTCACCTGGCCCCACAGATTTTGTTTACTCAGAGTTCTCTTGTGCTGGCGGAGGTGACACTGCACCCACTTTCTCAGGCCTGTGTGTTTGTTTACAGCTCCCGTGGGAAGTGGGTCTTCCCCCCTCTCCTGTGGAGTTTTCCTCCCACTGCCGCTTTTACAAGCTTTCCTGCTCCTGATTACTGAGCGGTGCTGCTGCTCTTACCAGCTGCCATGTTTGTTTACAGTTCACGTGGGAAGTGGGTCTTCCCCTCTCTCCTGTGGAGTTTTCCTCCCTCCGCCACTCTCACAAGCTTTCCTGCTCCTGGTTGCTGGGCACGTGCCCCGACTCCCACTGGAGCCTCTCCTGCCCACCCGGCTTATTTATTTACAGTTCCAGGAAGGATTCCCTTCCCCTAATCTTTGGTGTTCAGTGTGCCCCACCCTCTTTCCCACGTGTCTTTATTGTTCTTATTGCTTATTACTCAGTTTCTCTTTTTCCCCGGGTGGAGGTCAGTCTGTCCAGGGGGCTATGCTGATCTGGCACAGGATTGTTTGTGGGAGTACCACGGTACTGCTAAGCTCACCTTGTCAGAGTCTACCTAAGCCTTCTGGGCGTGGGCATCTGGCGGCCCTGGGGCCCTCCTGGTTTCTCCATTAAAGTGAATTGGAGATGCTCTGTGCCGGCTGGAGGTGTGGAGGGGTCAAAGTTTTGTGTCTTCTTGGTGGTTTTGCCTGCAGGGTGTGTCTCCAGTGTCTCTCCAAGATTTCACTATAGTAGGCACACTTTGTGCTTCCTCCCTCTAGCCACCATCTTGGAAAATCCGGATCATTCTCATTTGTTTAATATTTTGCTCCTATCTGAATGATGGCTTTTGGGCAACAGAAGGGAAAAATATTAAAATCTTAGAATTTATGGATAGTCATCAAAATCAATTCATACAAAGAAAATTGATAGGGTCAAATCTTCAATTCCAATGATAATGTGTGAGCAAATAAAAAGGAAAATTATAGGATTCTGCAAGTAAAGTATAAGATAGAAGTTCCATACAAATCACAAAACTCTGAAGCAAGAGCATAGGAAAAACTATTCATTTGTAATTTAATAACAGTCAAAAGTGGATCAATTTACTAAAACTACAAAAACAACTATTCTCACAACATGAGTGTATTTCAAGATAGCTTGTGCATCACAAGCACATGTTTATCTTTCATTTGTGTTTTTATTTCTTTCATAAAACAAACATTTCTTTCTTCTCTCTCTCTCTCTCTCTCTCTCTCTCTCTCTCTATCTCTCTCTCTCTCTCTCTCTCTCTCTCTCTCTCTCATTCATTATAACCAGAAAAATGAAGGGATTAAGTCTTCACTGTTGGATTTATATGCACCTATTTTTCAGAACTTATTTTAAAAGATAGTTTTAGTAGTTTATGATCCTTTTTGATGACTGGGCAAATTTGTTGAAAAATCTCCAGGTAGTTATGGAAATGTGAATTTGGTAATTGGATCTGTTCTCAACAGTTTCATGAAAGTAGTAGAGAAGGAGAGGATGATAGAAACATAGATTATATATAGGAGCCAGTAACTGAAACACTGCATCTGACAAGGATTTAACTTTGCCAGGGAATAGAAATGGTGCAGCTGGCATTCAACACTCAAGCACTGTTAGGAGAGAGTTAGTGCCTATGGACTTTTAAGTGAATAGTTGTATCTAGTTGTGATCAATGGCAATGAGTTTTAGGGTACTTACTGAATACACAATATTTAAAAATTTAAAGAATGCTAACCATATGTTAACATTCTTAACCCTATGCTATCTATATAATACCTTGTTTTTAATATCCTATGCAATATTTTTCCTACTAATGAATAACTGGATCATGAAACTAATCCAAATTCTGTCTGGCTTGTTTATTCTGAGTACATAATATGCCATTCAAATTTGAAGAATAATCATAATTAAGGTAGTAGCAGACTAAGATTTATTGTAACAATTTACTTCACAAGGTATGCTGACCAATGCCAGACAGTGAACTGTTCAATGTGCACCTTTCCTCCTAAAAACACCTCTTCTGAAGAAGCTCTGGGCTTCTCTTTTCCTGTTCCCCATTCCTATATTTTGAAGAAAGATGCTCATCTGAATTAGACAAACTTTAGGAGAATTTAACATGGCACAGACTGTATTTGTTTGTTTGTTTGTTTGTTTGTTTGTTTGTCAGTTACTTTGGATTTTTTTTAGCAGTACTGGAATTTGAACTCAGGGTTTCACTCTTGCTAGATAGCATCTGCCACTTGAGCCACTCCACCAGACCAAGACTGGGGATTTCAAAGGAATAATATTTGTCAGGTGCTGGTGGCTCACACATGTAATCCTAGCTATTCAGGAGGCAGAGATCAGGAAGATTGCAGTTCAAAGCCAGCCCAGGCAAATAGTTCTTGAAAACAACTATCAAAAAAAAAGACTGGTGGAGAGGCTCAGGGTGTAGGTCCTGAGTTTAAGCCCCACTACCACAAAAGAAAGAAAGAAAGAAAGAAAAGTTCAGCCAAGCATGCCCACTGACTGCTCTGTCCTCACCCACATGACAGAGGAATATTGGGAGCCTCTTGGCTCATGTAGCCATGCTAGCTCCAGGTTTAAACCACCAAGCTTTGAGCTAATTTCACCCTTCCTCAGAGGTCATGCTCATATTTAAATGGTAAGAGCTGAGGTACATGTTTTGGCTGTAGAGGTGTAACTTGTCTAGGTAAAAGGAGTCCTCCAAGAAGAGCTTAAATGGATGCTTTGAACTAAACTTCCAGCTTCAACTGTACCAGAAATTCAAGGAAGGGAGAATTTGTAGGAAGCTATATTTCTAGAAGTTCTACCACTATATCTCCAGACAATTTCCTATCTCCATGAAGACAGAATTCCTGGGATGTTTTCCCATGCCTCCTTTTCTGAATGAAGACAGCAGCCTTGAGTTATTTTACCTTCTTTACATTTTACACATCTCCTATTTTGATAGATGATGTATAGGCCTTAAGTGAAGTACCTACATTGTGTACTGTCATAATATAATTATTTGAATGATTCACAGAACACACAATCATACACATAGACCTTCTCATCCTTTGTTCATGTGGCTCAATTATCCATACAAATCAGTTTTCAAAGCATTCAGAAACACCTACTCATAATTTCATGGGTTTTACACAAAATATTGACATTGCTAAGGAAAATATCAAAGATCTTCTACTAAAATAATATATGCAAATAACAGAATGCCATGTCTGAAAATTATTTAAACAGAAAATGGATTAAAGTAAACAAAATGCATAATAATTTAAATAAGCAGTAACCAATTGATAATTTGACTCAGCAACTGGTAGAACATTCTAGATTTGTGAAGGGTCCGTTGCTCCTTGACAACAACTGTTCACCATAGCTCTAATATATTATTTGAACAGGTTAACATCATCTTAAAGGCACAAGAAATTTCTCTGTTCTTCATTCTATTGCTCAAGTACTTATTTATAACTTAGTTTTCCTTTCTTCTTTAGTTTTTGACAAAGCACAATGGAATAATCTGTTTCAAGCCAAAGAAACCTAAGCTTGATTCCATGTGAGCTATGTATTAAATGTTTGATCCTGAGTAAAATTCTTAATGTATCAAGATTCCTCATCCACATAACAGGGATGCTGACAAATGCTACTTTCAAATAAACTTTGAGAGAGAATTTTACTAAGCATTGTCAATAGATTTTAAGTATGTATGAGATGTTAGTAAATTGATAAACTCTGACCCTCCATTTTTATAGGATCTTGCTATAGATCCTATAACTATGTAGCCCAGACTGGCCTTGAATTTGCAATCTTTCTACATCAACTTCCCAAGTGCTGGGATTACAGCAATTACAGAAACACCATGCCCAGCTCTGAACCTCCATTTTCTTGTGTAAATTGGTGTTGACATTTCACTCACAGGGTATTTTGAAAGCTGAATGTGGCCAAGAGAATTAAATGAAGAACTACTCCCTGAAATGCTCAACAAGTGTTGGTCTTCTCTTATATGTAAGGCATTGTACAAAGCATCAAAAACATTTAGGAAATGCTTGCTATCTCTAAACGATTGTGTATGCTAACAGACTGTATTCAAATAATTAATTTTTGTCATTTCCAGATAATATTGTCAGCACCAAAATGTGAACATTGACTTAGGTTGATCTTCTATCATGTAGGGCCTTTTGACATTGGGCTCTTTTTTTCATTCCTGCCATTGCAGGAATGAAGAGAGACCATTGCTTTTGACTAACAAATTTGTGTCATTCTTGCCAATATCTACCATCCTAATATACATTTTCTCAAGGATGGAAATGTGGAATTTCCATACTTGGAAATTACATACTAACTAAATAGTGATTTTTTTGGAAGCAAAGATTTTATTAAATTATTTTATCATCATGAAAGGATATTTTAATAAATTTTCATTGCATGAACAAAAATCAGCTTTGTTCCCAGCACTCCAAGAAGAAGCTTCCATGTGTTTTCTTGGTCAATTCTTCAAAACATCCTGTAGTGAAGTATAAACACCAATTAGCACAAAGAAAATGCAGGCTCAGGGATATTTATTGGTTTACCATCATCTCATGTATACTAAAAGACTGAGTTAGTACTTATTTCAGATCTTTATAGCCCCAAAATTCCTGTGCTATCTACTTTAGCACTGTCTTTTCTTACATTAGGTCAAGTTAATCTCAAGATTAAACATTTTATTGGCAATGCATTAGTAAAATCCTTTTCCAGTATTAATATTTTATACACCTATTGAAATTTGTTGGTATCAAAAGACATATAATTATAAAATGGACTTATTGAGGAAGCACTATATATAATCAGATGTCAAGGGAGTAAATTTTATCAATATCTGCTGCCATGTCCAGACTTGCATACTATCACCTTTTAGTGTGAACATGAGACTGCCTTCCTGCTCGTACCACTAGGCTGCCAGAGAGTAATAGAATAGTGGGGAGCAATTTAGAGAACAGTCACTGTTTCATTTCCTAAGAAACACATTTAGCCCTTTTCAACATTGCTGCACTTTTGGGGTGATATGGACTCATTCCATGTAGGGGCTTGAGAATCCCAGAGAAATCTAGCCCTATTACTTATAGTCATAAGATATATGTAACCATTTTTCATATGAAAAATCTTGCCCAAAGATGTTAACTTTCCCAAGAGACAGGCAAGATTAACTCAAGATGAATGGAAAAGTCAAGATTAAGAATAAAGTTTCTTTCCTTCCTTCTTCCTATGTAGGGGGAGGAGGACATAGGATTGAAGCCAAGGTTCACACATGCCAGGCAAGTACTATACCACTGAGCTATAACCTCAGCCCCTCCTCCTGGCCTCCTTTCCTTCCTTCCTCAATAATTAGTTCAGTATTTGTCAAGTCAATGTGGGGTACAAATTATTGTGTGCTCTGTGTGTGTGTGTGTGTGTGTGTGTGTGTGTATGTGTGAAGCTACAAAGTTGATCCTCCAAGAATTTGCTGTTGGGAAAACAAAATTGTGAGCACATAATTGCACATACACACACACACAGACACACACACACACCAGCAATAAGTGTTATGACAATGATATTTTCTGTTTTTGCAATTATTATTTCGGTTGAGTCAAGTCACTTATTGGTGCCTTCTATTTCTTAGTCTACTGCTTGTTTCTTCCATCCAGGTTGACTCTTATCACCTTATCAATTGCATAACTCCTAGGTGACCAGAGTATATAACATTATATATAACCTATAACAGACCTTAGGGACCCGTCTCTTAGCCAGGACTCTGATACTTTCCTTCCATTAACACTGACTGAGTACCAAAGATGGAACAGTTTGGTTTATAATTCCCTAAACACATCTTGAGTTTAGCTTGCCTCAAGTAGAGCCATACATCAGAATTACGCTTTTCCTAACCTTGGGACCTTATATTCTGATTAGTTCCAGGAATTCGGGTCTCAAGAAATCAGACCCAGTTCTTAAAAGCCACCACTTAAAATACTCAGGAAGTTTTATTTATTAGTTTGTTTGTTTCCACAGTGGCAGAGATTAGATAGAGGTGATTTTCTGCATAAGAAGAAGCAAGCATAGAAGTAACACTATAGATAGCACAATTGTTGAACACAGAACTGCATTTAGGGAAAGCCTGGTCTGCCTCATTTAGCCAACGTTTTACTGGTATACATTTTGCATTTAGTAAATGGTTTAGCAGAGGGGATTATTTAAAAATTTAACTAACATATTTTTTTCTCTTTCTCAAAATAGCAAACCTATAATATTGAAAAGTATACAGAGATAAATTTTAGAAAAAGCAGATATTTACTAGACCAGGCTAGCCACTAGCCTAATGGGCATGGTGGCACAGTAATCAATCACAAATGTATTAAATATACACAAAATATAATAAATATCCATTGAGCCAATCTGAGCATCCTGCATATTGTGCATAGTTGGGCCATTTAGTTCCATGAAGAATAAGATTTTGTCAGGTTTCCATTATTCTCTGGTTTCCTAAATACTCACTATGCTAACAGCCTGTTCCACATCTAATAATAGTCATTTATACTCAGATATGATGGCTTCTGGCTTAATTTGGAAAAAAAAAACTTTCATTTCTTAGAGGAAGAGAAACAAGAAGATGGGTCATATTTCTAATTCTGATTTGCCTTTGTTGCATTCTGTGCTTTTTCATCTTATTCTTGAATAAGGCCAAGTTATTATTGAAATTAGTTACCACTTTGGAAGAGTTGTGTTAGATAATATATTTAAAAAATCTCCAATGAATTGTCTTCTCAGTCATTTAATCATTAATTCGTCCATATTTACTCAGTGGCTATTTTGTTCCACTCCACCATGGAACCACAGAGAATGCCCAGTGAATAAGGCTATTTGGAGTTCATGGTTGCAAAGGAGAGACAGATATGCAAACAAATAATTACTGCTATTGAGACCAGAATTTTAAGCCCCAGGCCCAGGGGCCTAGGATTCCACATGTCAGATCCTGTCACTTACCCCTATATATCAAATAAAGAGATGATAATGGTGAAGGATAGAGAAAGGTAATTTATTACATAGTCCCTACAGGACATGCCACAAGAAGAGACAAAATGAACACTTCTACTCATCTTCAGCCATCTTAAGGCTACAGACACTAGCTTTAGGTTTAAATAGACAAAGATTTAGGGAAACAGGGAAAAAGGAATGCATAAATAGTCCCAATCACAAGTGTGGCCTGGCTGGTCATTAACTCCGTTCTGATTCTCTGAGGGTTCTGGAGAAGTTGACATGGCTGTCTTCACTTGAGGAGAGCAATCTGTTTTCCAATGAGATGATTACTTCTGATGCAAAGTGCAGACTAATCATCATAGGTAGTTTTCCTCATTTGGGGGAGTGGTTTGTCTTGCAAGCTGTTCTGTTCCTTAGGGTAGTTTTGGTCCCTGTCATAAAGATGTTATCTATCAGTCCTGTCCTTCCTGGGTCCTGGCACCTAAGGTGACTGCAAAGAGAATGGCTTAAAACAAAGACAGATACAAAAATGGAAACAGTAATGTCAAGCTTTTCTCATGCTTTTAGTTAATTTGTGGGCCCAAGAAATGAGATAGTACTTTTCAGCAAAAACAATTTAAGTACCCTGTTACATTATGACCTGAATAATAGTAGAGGTATAAACTCACATGGGATCACCAAAGAAAAACTAAATGGCTCAGATTGGGAGGGAGTCAAAAAAGGCTGATGGTGCATTTCAAGTGCATGATGAAAGAGAGGACATTAAGAAACAAATGCAAAATAGGTAAGCAAAACATGGTGAGTTTAATGATCGACGAGTTGCCTAATTATGAATGGAAAGGAATGTAAAAATGGAGAAATGCAGATACACAGCTAACGCAATTCCTGTTCCTACAGATTGGTGCCTATTGCACATAAATTCACCCTTAAACATGAAACTATTACTGCTTATGGTAAAGATCATTGCCACTTCTAACCCAGAAAAGATTATCTTGCTCTCCATTATAACTCCCCCTCTCCTGCTGCTCCCCGATCCCAACCAAAGCCCCCAAATCCCTGCAGAAGTACTTGTTATGCAGGAGGAAGGCTGAATGATAAAAAGTTATTCAAACAGCATACCACAAGCTAACTATTTCAAGCATATCTATTGACTGAAGAGATTTGCATTGTGAACTAAGTCAGTGAAAAAGAGAATGGTAAATATCAGCAAAAACAAAGAAATAGATCATTTAAATAAAGGAAAGCCGCTAACACCAATGTGTATCCATTTCTCTTCAGCTGAAATTTACCCTGGAGGAACTAATATGAAAATATTACTTTCATTGTTTAAAAGAAATCCAATGGAATGGAATGCTAATTCTGCATCTCCAATAGTCAAACAGGTAAGCGAGCAATGCATTCAACTGCAATATATCCAGAGTCTGCTACACACACACACTGTAAAGTTCTAGAAATATAAACAAGACCAAGGCATTGCTTTAAAGGTTGTAACAATGTATGAGGGGAAAAGGACTCAAACAAGTAATTGTAATGCAAAGTGGTGACATATACAAGGATGGATGCACAGACTATCATGGGAAATAGGGATCCTCTTACTGTATTTGGATGATATTTGGGATAAAAAGGGGGAAAATCATTATGAAAATTTAAGAGGAGGTGACATTCAAGCCAGAAGGTTGGTAGGTAGAAATGTCAATGGAACTGTAGATGATATGGGAGACATGGCTTTTCAGGAAAATGGAATAATGAACAAAGTTTCACAAATGTGGAATAACATGACCACAGCAACAGCTTCAACATAGACAAGAAAACAAGGTATCTGGCAGGGCCTAATGTGAAGACCTCAAGGTGTGAGGGAGTGGAAATGGGAGTTGAAGCTGAGAGTATTGAATGGAACTAGCTTGTAAAGGGGCTGCTCATGGCATTGAGAAGACTGCCTCACGTCAGGCAGCCAAGAGCAAGAACAGCCATGCTTCACATCATCAGTTACTTTTCAAGAGAGAAAATGAGGGTTAGATGACACAAAGTGATTTTTATTTAGTTGGAGAGAACTAGGAAGAAGATAGTTCAGTAATTCTGAGTGAGAGACACTGTACCCCTAGTCAGGATTTATATTTTCTGGAGTGATTTTTATAATTTAGTCAAAAGAACATTTAATAATGATTCAGTGCTAAACTTTCTCTTAGCATAAAATATTTTTTAAGTAGAAGTATAAGAAGAGCCATAAAAACAGGGATCTTGCTTTCAAGAATTCTAAGAACCCCATTCACTCTATTCTCAAGACCTTTAATATTGCTTAGCAGTATTGTTTAATATTGTCTGATGAATTAATTAGTTAGTTAATTAATTAATTACTGGAATTTTATTTGGCATCTGACTTAGGTCATTGCATTATATTTACCTATACTGTAAGCCCATCTTACTCATAGATTTATTACATGTGGTCTTGACCAAAGGTGGTCAAGAATAATAATAAATTTAAAAATCAAAAGAAAATTCAAAAACAAAAATTTTTAATTCCCACATGTGCATTGCACAGCAAAGTAGCCCTCAGTCAATCCTGTATTACCGTCACTTTTGTTTAAGTTGTTGGGTGATCTGCTGAATGTTTTCCTGCCCTTAATTTTGTGAAAATATGTCTGCCAAAAAGTGAATGATGCAAGTTAAAAAAGCAAGGTAAAAGTTAATGTGCTTAATTTAAGTGATAGAGTGGAAACTTCAAATCTGTTGAAAGATTTGTCTTTAGTAGAAGTTAAGCAACATTGTGAGGAAAATGAATCAAGCATACACAGCACAGTACTGGACTCTGCATCCTGAGCATCCATGGGCTTTCTCAACTGCTGGTCTCCTTGGAAGCATATACTCACAGGAACTAAAAGTCTACTGTAGTTAAATAATGTGCCGAATCATTGGCTTTGCCATGCCAACTTCCTTGAACTTTAACTGTGCACTGTTACATTGTGAGACCAATATTAGTATAGCATTTAAGGACAGAGATTATAGACTCAAATAGTCTACATTTAAAACACAGCTCTGAGGCCAGGTGCAGTACACATCTATAATCCCAGCTACTAAAGAAGTAGAGACAAAGAGGATCACAGTTCCATTCAAGGCCAGTCTGGGAAAAGTTAGAGAGATCTTATCTCAGTAACAGACCAGACATGGTGGTGCACACCTATAATTCTGTCTACTCAGGAGGCAGAGAAAGGTAGGAGAATCACAGTCTGAGTTCAGCCCAGACAAAATTAGTGTGAAACCCTCTTTGAAAAACAAACTAAAAGCAAAAGGATTGGGGGAGTAGCTCAAGTGGTAGACTATAAACACAAGGCCCCAAATTTAAACTCTTGTACCAAAATGACAGTACAGGTAAAGTCCTCAGTGCAATGCCTGGTGATAGAAAACTCTATCAATATAAGCAGCCATCATTTTCTGACCCCCATATTACTTTGTTAGGGCTGACATAACTAAATGCCAAAGAATGAGTCATTTGAACAACAGGAGTCCATTTTCTCATAGCTCTGAGAGCTACCACACCAAGAGCAAGAAAGGAGCAGGTTTGGTTTCTCCTGAGATCTCTCTTCTGCATCCTTGGCTTAAGGATGGCCACCTTCTTCCTGTGCCCTCACAGGATCTGTGCATTCAGATCCCTGGCTCTCTTCCTCTTCTTATAAGGACACTAGTCATACCAGGCATGCCTAACTGTCTTACTTATTTTAACTTAATTACCTCTTTAAAGACATTTTCCTCAAATAGGTTTACATTCTGAGGTACTGAGGGTTGTGACTTAATCCATGAATTTTGTGGGGAACACAGTTCAGCCCATAGCATCCACTTACTATTTGATGTCTATGATGTGCTGGGCACAATGCCAGAACCACTTTTTTCTGGACTTGGCCCAAGTGTGTTCTTCGCTTTATGTCATAAATCTTTTTACTCATTAAGTCAGCTCCTTCAGCAGTTTACCTGCCCTTCTTTCTTATTTTTTCCAAAACAGAAATAACATTTCCCCAATCATTTTATATACACAATGTATGTTCATTGTAAAATACTTAGATGATGCAAAAATGAATTAAGACAAAAAGAAACCAACTTATAATCGCATGACAAAGAAATGGCCACTGTTTTGAAATGTGTAAATAGCCAGATATTTTTTCTTTTTCTGTTCCTGAATAAACAAAGCTTTTATTTCCCAAAGCTAGAATTATACTGTGTCTCTAATCATACTTTTCACTTAAAATGTTTTGGACATCTTTTCATGTCAAAAAAGCATGACTCTATATCACAACTTTAATATTACATAATTCATAACACTACCTTGTTGACACATTTTTTACTATTATAAAAAGCAGTTCAGTGAACATAAGAAAATATCTTTGTCCTGATCATTTTTCTCATATACTTTCTTAGGTAAAAGCATGAAGACATCCTTAGATATGTTGATACGTAGTTCCATATTGCCCTTCAGAGAGATGTTCCAATTATACTCCTTCTAAGTGCAAACGGGTTAATATAATTGCCAGGAAGCATGCTGATTCTGCATCAGCCCTCTTCTACTCCCTGCCTCCCCCCAACTATAACCATCCTTTGAGAAGTGCTATCTTATTAATTGAACCAATATAACATGGTCCTTTCCCCTCAAAGTGACAAGGCTAAAACAGATGACACAATTTGCAAGTAACACGTGGAAACATATATCCAAGTGTTAAATTGCGTGTTGTACAGATGCTAGGCACCCTGGGAGGCTCAACTTGTTTCCTTCTGCTTTTAGACCCCAAGCAGAATTGGAATGAAACACACCCATGAGTTATAATGGGCTTAATGTATTTTTCCAAATAAATATCTACTGTTCTGGTTCAACTTTAGAGAAATTGAAGCAAAAATATTCCCTACTGCCTACTGTAATTCTCTATCTTCATCTTCTACCATGTTCACCCACTAAATTCCAGTCACACTGGTTTCCATTACACTTCAATGATGTTAATGTTCATACTTGACCAAAAGTCTTTCCACTGCCCCCTCTGCCACAAATGCTCTTCCTCTAGGCCACCCCCCAGTGACTTCTTCTCACCACACAGGTCTCTATGTCATTCATCTCACTCATCCTCAGAAAGGTCTTCAATGAAAGCCCAGTTAAAAGTATCATCACTCCATCCTTTTAACTTTGGCTGTTTCATCCACTGCTGTATTCAATATAATACTCCTATCTGTTGTGTACCATATTTCTTAGACTTCAAGATGAATTTTGTTCACATTTAAGGATTAAAGATATGTCTTATACTTAGTGTCATTTATACAGCACTTGGGGTACAATTGGCATTGCCCATACATGCACAAACTTGATCATAGTTGCTCATATTGTCAGTTCTTCAATGGAGTTTGTATATTGTCGAAACTATATATGTAAAGTTTAATTGCCAAATAAAATACTGTTCAAAAATTACATTATGATTTGAACACAGAAAGTCATAGAAACATAGCATGGGAAACAGAAAATAAGTTTGACACTACACTAGTCAAACAAATAACTATGGTAAGAAGACTGATCACTTTTCCATTATTTTCCTGCAAAACAAGAAGAAATGCATTGTAAGGACTATGAAATGAAAAGATGACCAAGTAAATTATGTAATAAGCAGTGTAACATTTTGCTAACTAAGATATACATGCAAAAGATTGTTCATTATGTGCTAAGCAAAATATTTTTAAAATCCTAAACATTAATGCACTGAATAACAGCTTAATGCATGAAGAGAAAAATAGAACTCAGGTTAAAGTAGACAAGCCACAACTAGTTGCAATTGATAGAAAAAGTAAACAGACTATCAATAGGATAAAAACTTGAAAACCACAAACAATTTAACTCAATCAACATTTATAAAAACACTCTTCCCAAGAACAAAATAAATGTTCAACTCAAGTTCTTATAGGTCATATACAGGGAGATCATATTCTGGGCCATAAAATAAGTCTGAATAAAGGTGAAAAGGATTCAGGTCAGAGTATATTCTCTACATGCAATGAAGTTAAAATAAAACCAATAACTGGGCATGGTGATCATACCTCTAATCCCAGCACTTGGGAAACTGAGGCAGGAGGATCATGAGTTTGAGGCCAACCAGGGCTACATAGCAAAACCCTGTCTCAAAAGTAATAATAATAATTAAACAAATAAAAATAAAGCCAATTACCAGAAATATCTGTGAGAAAAATCCCCAAATATTTGCAAATGAGATAGCATCTTTCTGAGTAACTCATAGATCAAAGAAGACATTAATGGAAAAATTTAAGTTTTCAAATGAATGAAAATGAGAGCACAGCATATTAAAGAAATGTTTCTAAAGAAATAGTTCTCAAAGAATTTACAGCAGTTAACACTCATGTAAAAAAAAAAAAAAAAGGAGAAAGGGGAGGAAGTCTCAAATCACTGATCTCAACATCCACCTTGAGGAATGAGAAGAGCAAATTCAACCCAAAGTTAACAGAAGAAAGGAAACACTGAAATAGAAAAAAGAAAAAAATCAATGAAACCAAACCTGATTCATTGGAAAAAACAAAAATACTGATTAAACCTGTAGCCAGGTCAGAGACAGATAGAGAAAAAAACAAATTACAAGTGTTAGAAATGAGAAGAAATGACATCAATATAGACTATACAGATAAGGGAATATTAGGAATAACTTTATGTCAATAAATGTAATGACTCAGAAGAAATGGAAAATTGCTTGAAAGATAAACTACTGAAGAAGAATAGATTACCTAAATAGCCCAATATCTATTAAATAAATTTTATTTGGAGTTATAAGCCTTCCCACAAACAAAATTCCAAGTCCAGATAACTTCACTAGTAAAATCTATCAAACATATAAGAAAAAAATAATAACAATTATATGTATACTCTTACAGAAACTTGAAAGTGAGGAATTACCTTCCAACCAATTCCATGACACTAGCATAGTGATCTTTGAAAATCAAAGATATTATTAAAAAATACAAATCAATAAATCTCATGACCATGAATGCAAAATTTCTAAGAAAAGTTTTTGCAAAATGATTCCAATATTATGCAATAAAGATGACACATCATTACCATCCTGAATCTCAGGGATGCATTATTGGTTCAACATTCAAAAATCAAAGTAATTCACCACATTAACACACTTAAACTATATGATCATCTCAGTAACCACAGAAAATATATTTAAGAAAATCCAATATCAATTCCTGCTTAAAATCTCAGAAAACTACCAACAGAAGTGATCTCCTCAACCCAAACATCTACATAAAACTTACAGCTACTATCAAATATAATGGTAAAGGAATGTTTCACCCATGAGAACAGGAATAAAACATGGATGCCCATTCTCACTAGTTCCATCCAGCATTGAACTAGAGGAAATGACCATGGTAATCAGACAAGCAAAGCAACTAAAGGTAAGGTAAAATAATTGTCTATGTAGAAAACATGATAGACTGTATAATAAAAGAACTAGGATAAATAAGTGAATTAAGAAAGGTAGCAAAATATAAGATCAACATACAAAGATAAATTATCTTTCTATTTACCAGCAAAAAATTAGAAATATGCTATTTATAATAAAATAAAAAAGATGAAGTTACTTGGAATAAATATGATAAAATATGTTCAAGACCTAAACACATAAAACTATGAAACACTTTTGAAAGAAACCAAAGAACTAAATAAATAAAGAGATAAACCACGTTTGAGGCAGAAGACATCATAATGTTAAAATTCCGATTCGTGTGTGTGTGTGTGTGTGTGTGTGTGTGTGTGTGTGTATGTGTGTGTGTGGTACTGGGGTTTGAACTCAGGACTGCACCTTAAGTCACTCCACCAGCCCTTTTTTATGATGGGTTTTTTTCAACATAGGGTCTCACAGACTATTTGCCTGGGCTGGCTTCAAACCACAATCCTCCTAATCTCTGCCTCCTGAGTAGCTAGGATTACAGGTGTGAGCCACAAATTTCCCAAACTGATCTAAAAGTTCAATTAGATCACAATCAGGCTTTTAGGGGTACATATTGATAAGCTGTTTCTCATAACCACATGAAAATGTGAAATACCTCAAACATCAAAACAATTTTTAAAAAGAACAAAGTTGAAGAATTAATACTACCTGACTTAAAGATCTATTCAAAGGTACAGTAATCAAAAGAGTGGTTTATTCCCAAAAACATACACAAACAGATCAATGTAACAGAACAGAGTCCAGAAAGAGGCACAAGAATATACACACAGCTGATTTGGAGCAAAAGCACAAAGACAATTTGTGGAAAAATGACCATATTTAATGGCCTAATGGTGCTGCAGCAATTGCATGTCCATGTGCAAAAAGAAAAGGAAATAACTTTGCTCCATATCTCATAACATGTAGAAAAATTAACTCAAAATGGGTCATGGACTTAGATGTAAAAAACAAAAAAAACTGTAAAATTTCTGGAAGAAAACACAGAAGACCTTTGTGATTTGTGTGAGGCAAAGATTTCTCAGATACAACACTAAAATCATGACCCATAAAAGAACAATTGGTAAATTGAATGTCATTAAAATTTAGAACTTGCCCTTGGGAGGAAAAAAAAAACTCTTAAAATAATGAAAAGACAAGCAACACATTGGGGGAAAATGTTTGCTAAGTATATAATCAATAAAGAACTTGAATTTAGAATATGTAAAGAGCTCTCAAAATTCAACAATAAGAAACCAAACAGGGTTACAGTGAAGAAAGTGGCTAGGATAGGGAATCAGAAATCCTAAGCTCTGTGACACCAGAAACCTCCTTGAGACAACAGAACTACGCTTAGATAACTGATTGCTTCTAGCCAAAATAATAACTGCCATCACATTAGGCACAGATAAAATTCAAAGGCAGACCCTTAAATTAGCCTTTAATTGCACCTAACAGTTGCAAAAATCCTGTGTGGCATGGCCAGCAAGGGGTGTTTGGCCCTGAGGGAAAAAGCCCCCTGCCTGTTTCTTTTTTATTCTCTCTGTCTCCTTCTTTCTTTTTTTTTCTTCCAACTGGCAGAAGACAGAGCATCAATCAGAATTAAACTTTGAGACATCCAAGACCTCTAGCTCATGGAAAGCCTCCCTATGCACACCGCACTGAAAAAACCATCACCAATTCTCTCCTCCAACCATCTCCAAAACTGCCTACATGAAACTGAAGAATCAACAGGTGAGCATCATGCACCATGTGCAACTCCCCTACCCACATCCCAGGAAAATAATCCAGTGCAACCCCTGGACAGGCTGAGTACCCACCCCCAGCAAAACTGAAAAACATAAACAGCAAACTGTAATCTAACACTGACAGTGGAGGTGGGGATGGAACACTGAGCCTGCCCCAGAGAATAGGGTTGGGGCAAGGAGCCAAACTCTCGGTGCTGAACTCTCAGCAAATGAACATGGGAAAAGAGACCCATCTTCTTGACAAAAATAAACACTGTCTCAGGGTGAAACTCTGGAAGAGAATTTACCAAGCCAATGGTCCCAGAAAACAGGCAGGAGTAGAAATATTTATCTCAGACAAAGTAGACTTCAAACCTACATTGGTCAAATGAGATAAAGAAGGACACTTCATACTAATAAAAGGGGCAAAGCACCAAAAGGAAATAACAATTATCAACCTATATGCACCCAATATCAGTGCACCCAATTTCATCCAACAAACTCTGAAGTACCTAAAAGCACATATAGATTCCAACACAGTGGTAGTGGGAGACTTTAATACCCCCTATCACCAATAGATAGGTCATCCAAACAAAAAAATCAATAAAGAAATTCTAGAACTAAATCACTCCATAGATCAAATGGACCTAGCTGATGTCTACAGAATATTTCTTCCAACATCTGCACAATATACATTCTTCTCAGCAGCCCATAGGACTTTGTCCAAAACTGATCATATCTTAGGGCACAAAGCAAGCCTCCAAATATAAGAAATAGAAATAATCCCATGCATTCTATCTGATCACAATGCATTAAAACTAGAACTCAACAACAGAAACAACAGCAGAAATATGCAAATAATTGGAGGCTGAATAACACATTGCTCAACAATCAGTGGGTCATGGAAGAAATAAGAGAGGAAATCAAAATGTTCCTGGACGCTGATGAAAATAAAAACACCACCTACCAGAACCTATGGAACACAGCAAAGGCAGTACTGAGAGGAAAGTTTATAGCCATGAGTGCATATATTAAAAACACAGAAAGATCTTTAAAAAATGACTTAATGCTACATCTCAAACTCCTAGAAGAACAAGAACAAGCAAAAAGGCAAAACAAGCAGAAGGAGAGAATTCTTTTTAAAAGTGGGTGGGGAGCTGAAATTAATGAAATAGGGACCAAGAAAGCCATACAAAAAAATCAATGAAACAAAAAGTTGGTTCTTTGAAAAAATAAACAAGATTGACAAGCCCCTGGCAAATCTAACTAAATAAGGAAGTAAAAGACCCAAATTAGTAAAATTGGAAATGAAAAAGAGGAGATAACAACAAACACCAAGGAAATCCAGGGAATCATCAGAGACTACTTTGAGAACTTATATTCTAATAAATTTGAAAATCTCAAAGAAATGGACAGATTTCTAGATACTTATGACCATCCAAAACTGAACCAAGAGGATATTACCACCAAAACAGATCTATAACACGTAATGAAATTGAAGCCGCAATAAAGAGTATCCCAAAAAAAGAAAAGTCCAGGACATGATGGACTCTAGGTTGAATTCTACCAGACCTTCAAAGAAGAAATAACACCAACACTTCTTAAACTTTTCCATGAAATAGAAAGGGAAGGAGCACTGTCTAACTCATTCTATGAAGCCAGCATTACACTCATCCCAAAACCAGATAAAGACACATCCAAAAACAAGCTAATCTCCATTTGTGAACAAATATAAAAATGCAAACTACCACATATAGTGATAGTGGAGGTGAGGGATAAGTTTGTACCACATGGGAGATAGGAATTATCAAAGAACATAAGGAAAGCTTTAGGGCTGATGAATAAGCTCACTGTCTTGATTATGGTGATGGTCTTATGAGTATATCATGCACCAAAACTTTTCATACACCTTAGGGATATATAGTTTAATAAACATGTCTCTTAAACCTCAATAAAGCTATCACTGATAAAAGAAAACATGTATCCTTAATTATGACAATTTTTTTAAAAGTAAAGGAGGACATAAAAGAATTTACAAGTCAGTTTCCCTCAAGATTATTTAGAAAAATATTTTAATGAGAAAATATGGTCTACGGCCATACCACCCTGAACGCGCCCGATCTCGTCTGATCTCGGAAGCTAAGCAGGGTCGGGCCTGGTTAGTACTTGGATGGGAGAAAATATGGCAGTACAATCAATTTACCTATTCTGATACAGAGATTATCTTATACAAAACGTTCTTACTGCATCACTGTTCTATGAAATATGTTTCTGCATTTGAAACTAAAATCAGATATATAGATATATAAAGATATTCTAATTTGATAATTTTAAAAAATTAAAAGTATTAGAAAAGGTAAAATTAAAATCACACAGAATATAAATATATTTAATTTATTTATAGAAAGTGAAAACCGTGAAAGAATATATGAAGTTACCCTGATATGATCGTCTGCAAGGTTTTTCAGATATTTAAGAAAATACATGATCATAATAGTTTTGTAAAGTATATCAATTTTAAAATCATAAACATGATAGTACATAATCCATATCTCAAAGGCAACTGCTGTTTGATTTAAAACAAAAGTAGAAAAGAAGTATCAAAATATCTTTAGGTTAGATACTTGAAATCATAATCATATAGTTTAGTATTCTGATTTTTTTCTCTTAATAGAATCAAAATATTTCCTTAATCATAATAGAAACCATAATAAATTTGTTATTTGATTGATCTGGGTTGGTTTAGTAAACCCTATCTTTGTGGTTATTGTTTTTGAGGGTTGGAAAGATAAAGACATAATCTGTTCTACATTCTGTGTGCTCCTGATTATCCTGTCGACTCAAAAAAGTTTCTAGCATTTTCTCTGCAATTTAAAGTCTTTTTCAGTTTAGTATAAATAGTTGTAGGTCAGCATCCCAACAACTTTCCTATAAAACACAAAATAGAATGTGTCCAAATGCTATATTTTTCAGGACTATTAAATTCCAATGTTATTAAGCTCAAACTTGAACTAGCCCTGTAGGGTGAATTGCAAGAAACACACTCATAAATTCCATGTGAATTCAGTCACATTCACTTGTAGTCTGCATGCTTCTTAAATGTTCCCAAGAGGCTTATTTCTACTTTGGATTTCCTACTAACATGTATACTTATGTATAAATGTTATGTATGCGTATGTGTGTGCATCTGTATATATAATATACATTACAAATACATGAAAAGATCTTTTGAAATGTAGGGATGAAATGAGACATAGTCTTTCTTATTTTTTTTTCTCCATTTTGTTCCTTTATTGTTGTGCTGGGTGAGGATACATTGTGGCATTTACAAAGGTTCTTACAATGTATCAAATATATCATACTTGAATTCACCTCCTCTCCTCACCTCTACTCCTCTCCTTTTCCCCGCCTCCCGCAATTCCCGGAATTGTTTCAGTAAGTATCATTTCTGCCTTTACATATGTGTTTACACATTTTTTGCACTGTATTCACCCTCTTACCTCATTTCCCCAACACTCCCACACACAAACTGGTGCCAACCCTCCCCCTGGGCAGGAATTGTTCCTCCCTCCTGTTCTCCAATTTTGCAGAGTAGAAAAGAGAAAAAGAAAAACATGAAATTTTTGTTTGCTTGAGATAAAGGTACTTATACAGGGAGTTTCCTTGTAATATTTCCATGTACAGATGTATTGTAACCCCAAGTGGTTTATCTCCTCTAATTTTCTTTATTCTACCTTAGTCCCTTTCTAATGGTGGTTTCAGCCACTTTAAGATTTCTGTATTCATTCTTGTATAGAGAATATATCAACCATATTCAGATCTTAGTTTCCTTCTTCTACCCTACACCTTCCGTGTGTGACCTCCCCTTAGTGTGACCAGTATTTCATAATATTGCTGCATTTGTATTGTCTCTATTCCACACATGAGGGAGAACATGTGGCTTTTGGCTTCCTGAGTCTGGCTAAAATCATTTAAGATGATATTCTCCAGTTCCATACATTTACCTGCAAACAACAAAATTTCATTCTTCTTTGTGGCTTCAGTAAAATTCCATTGTATATAAATACCACATTTTCTTAATCCATTAGTCAGTAGTGGGGCATCTTGGCTATTTCCATAGCTTAGCTATTGTGAATAGCATTGCAGTAAACATGGGTGTTCAAGTGCCTTAATTGTAAACTGACTCACATTCCTTTGGGTATATCCCTAGGAGTGGTACTGCTGGATCTATGGCAAACTATTTTTAGTTTTTTAAGGATCCTCCATACTGTTTTCCATAGTGGTTATACTAGCTTACATTCCCACCAGCAGTATATGAGGGTTCCTTTTTCCCCACATCCTCGCCAACATTTGTTGGTGGTGGTGTTCTTGATGGTAGCTATTCTAACAGGAGTGGGGTGTAATCTTAATGTGGTTTTGATTTGTATTTCCTTTAGGACCAGGAATGGTGAGCACTTTTTTTTCATGTGTTTTTTAGCCATTTGGACTTCTTCCTTTGAAAAGGCTCTTTTCAGTTCATTTGCCCATTTCTTCATTGGTTTTGGGGGAATTTAGTTTTTTGAGCACCCTGTATATTCTTGTTATTAGTTCCTTGTCTGATGCATAGCTAGCAAAGATTTTCTCACATTCTGTGGGTGGCCTCTTCAATTTAGAAACCATTTCTTTTGTTGTACAGAAGCTGTTTAATTTCATGTAGTCCCATTTGTCATTATTTTCTCTTAGTTGTTGAGCCATTTGAGTTCTACTCAGGAAGTCATTGCCTATGCTTATTAATTCTCGGCTCTTTCCTGTACTAGCATCAAGGTTTTAGTTCTCCTATTAAGGTCCTTATTCCACTTCTACTTGATAGTTGTACAGGGTGACAAACATGGATCTACTTTCAGTTTTCTGCAGGCAGATATCCAGTTTTCCCAGCAACATTTGTTGAAGAGGCTGTCTTTTCTCCATCATATGTTTTTGGTGCCTTCGTGAAAAATTAGATGGGCATAGCTGTGTGGACTCATATCCCGGTCTTCTGTTCTGTTCCACTGGTCTTTATATTTGTTTTTGTACCAGTACCATGTTTTTAGTTACAGCTCGATAGTATAGTTTGAAGTTGAGTATTGTGATACCTTCAGCATTACTCATTTTGCTCGGTATTGCCTTGGCTATTTGTGGTCTTTTGTGTTTCCAAATGAGCTTTAGGATTGATTTTTCAATCTCTGTGATGAATGTCATTGGGATTTTGATGGGAATTGTGTTGAACAAGTAGATTGCTTTTGATAATGTAGCCATTTTTACTATGTTGATTCTGCCAATCCATGAGCATGGAATATCTTTCCATCTTCTGTAGTTTTCTTCAATTTCTTTCTTCAGTTGTTTGTAGTTTTCCTTGTAGAGGTCATTCTTAAGTTTATTCCTAGGTGTTTGGGTTTTTTGTAAATGGAATTGTTTTCCTATATTCCTTCTCAGTCTGTTCATTGTGTACAGAAAGGCTACTGATCTTTGTAAATTGAATTTATATCCTGCTACTTTGTGGAAGTTGTTTATGGTTTCTAGGAGCTTTTTGGTGGTGTTTTTGGGGTCTTTTAGGTATAAGATCATGTCATCTGTGAATTGGGATAATTTGACTTCTTTCTTACCTATTTGTATTCTTTTTATTTCTTCTTCCTGTCTTATTACCCTGGCTAGTAATTCCAAGACTGTGTTGAATAGGAGTGGAGTGGGCACCCTTGTCTCATTCCTGACTTTAGGAGAAATTACTTTAGTTTTTCCCCATTTAATATTATGTTGGCTATAGGTTTGTCATATATAGCCTCTATTATTTTGAGGTGCAGTCCTTCTATTCCTAGTTTCATCAAAGCTTTTATCACGAATTGTTGTTGAATTTTATCAGACTTTTTCTGCATCTATTGAGATGACCAAGTGGTTTTTTACTTTGCTTCTGTTAATATGCTGTATTACATTTAATGATTTGTGCATGTTGAACCATCCCTGATAAAGCTGACTTCATCATGGTGTATGATCTTTTTGATATTCTGTTAAATTCAGTTTACCATTGTTTTATTGAGGATTTTTTCATCTATGTTCATTAAAGAGACTGGCCTGTAACTCTTTTTTGTTGTGTCCTTGTCTGGTTTGGTGATGGGTGTAATACTGGCTTCATAGAATTAATTTGACAGTGTTCCTTTCCTTTCTATTTTGTGGAAGTTTAAAAGTGTTTGTATTAGTTCTTCTTTAAAGATCTGGAGGAATTCAGCAGAGAATCCATCAGGTTCTGGGCTTTTGTTTTTTGGAAGACTCTTTATTGCTGCTTCAATTTCATTACATGTTATAGATCTGTTTAGGTGATTAATATCCTCTTAGTTCAATTTTGGATGATCATATGTATCTAGAAATTTGTCCATTTTGTCTA
This sequence comes from Castor canadensis, assembly GCF_047511655.1. Lineage (NCBI taxonomy): Eukaryota > Metazoa > Chordata > Mammalia > Rodentia > Castoridae > Castor > Castor canadensis. The sequence goes on from NC_133400.1 coordinate 26,842,522, forward strand.
GATTTTCCAATTTATTTGAATGTACGTTTTCAAAGTAGTCCTTAATGACTGCCTGGGTTTCCTTGGTGTTTCTTTTTTTCTTATCTCCCCTTTTTCATTTCTAATTTCATTAGTTTGGGTCTTTTCCCTTCTTATTTTAGTCAGATTTGCCAAGGGTTGGTCAATCTTGTTTGTTTTTTCAAGGACCCAGCCTTATGTTTGTCTCTTTGTATGATTTTTTATTGTCTCTATTTCCCTTAATTTTATTATTTCTCTCCTTCTGCTTGTTTTAGGTTCAGCTTGTTCTTGTTTTTCTAGGAGTTTAAGATGTAGCATTAGGTCATTTATTTAATATCTTTCTGTGCTTTTAATATATCTGCTCATGGCTATAAACTTTCCTCTCAGGATTTCTCTGTGTCCCATCAGTTCTGATAGGTTGTATTTTCATCTTCAGTAAGTTCCCGGAGCCTTTTGATTTCTTCCCTTATTTCTTCTATGACCCATTAATCATGGAGCAATGTGTTCATCCTCCAATTGCTTGAGTATTTTCTGCTGCTTCTTTTGTTGTTGAGGTCTACTTTTACTGTGTTGTGGTCAGATGAACACAGGAGGTTATTTCAATTTTTTTATATTTGTTCATACCTACTTTGTGCCCTAAGACATGGTCTATTTTGAAGAAAGTTCCATGGGCTGCTGAGAAGAATGTTTATTATGCTATTGCATGATGGAATAATCTGTAGGCACCTACAGATTATTAGGTGCTAATCTTAGGCACCTAAGTTCCATTAGATCTATGGTGTCATTCAATTCTAGAATTTCTTTGTTATTTTTTGTCTGGATGACCTATCTGTTGGTGATAGAGGAGTATTAAAGTCTCCCACTACCACTGTGCTGGGGTCTATCTGCAATTTTAAGACCATTAATGTATGTTTAATGAAGTTGTATGCACTGGCATTGGGTGCATATAAGTTGATAATTGATATTTCCTCTTGATGTATTTCTCCTTTTTATTATTATTAAGTAAACTTCTTTGTCTTTTCTGACTAAATTAGGTTTGAAGTCTACTGCCTTTTTCTGAGGGTCTTTAGTTTGGTAAATCTTCCACCCTTTCACCCTAAGACAGTGTTTGTTTCTATCAATAAGTTGGGTTTCTTGTAAATAACAGGTTTTCAGGTCTTCCTTTTTAGCCAGTTTGCCAAACAGTGTCTGTTAATGGGGGAGTTGAGTCCATTAACATTCAATGTTAATATTGAACGGTATGTATTGATTCCTGGCAGCTAGTTGTTTTTGTTGTTTAAGGATTTGTGTATGTATATCCAATTCCATGCTACTCTGAGTATTTGTATGTTTTTCTCTTGAGTTTTAATACCTCATGGTTATGTTTGTTTTCATCATCTGTGTGTAGGATTCCTTTCAGAATCTTCTGTAGTGGCAGTTTGATGGACATATATTGTTTTAGTTTCTGTTTGTCATGGAAAGCATTTATTCCTCCATCAATTTTGAATGATAGCTTTTCTGGGTAGAGTATCCTAGGACTGAAATTATTTTCTTTCAGAGCTCAAAATACCTCACTCTATGCCCTTCTTGATTTTAAGGTTTCTGTTGAGAAATATGTTGTTATTTTAATGGGTTTACTTTATGTGCTATTTGGTTTTTCTCTCTTACAACCTTCATTAATCTTTCCTTGTTTTCTATGCTAATTGTTTTCTTTTTTATATATTATAAAGTATAGGTATTTGTTGTGTTTTTTTGTCTCACTTCTGCAATAGAAATTCACAATTTTTATCTCAGCTATACACTAAAAATACTTCCTTAGATAGATAAAACTCAGTTACCAGAATGATCACAGATAATTGTTACCATAGTTATTCAGAAAAAAAGCTTATTTAGTAATATTTTATTGGGTTGATCAGAATTTGAGGAAAACAATATTAAGCTTTAAATAAAATTCAGAATTCCAGCTGTATGCCATTCTTTTTTTTCTTTTTTTATTATATTCATATGTGCATACAATGTTTGGGACATTTCTCCCCCTTCCCCCTGCCCCCTCCCTTACCCTCCACTGCCTCCCTTACCCCCCAACCCCTCGCTACTAGGCAGAAACTATTTTGCCCTTATCTCTAGTTTTGCTGAAGACAGAGTATAAGCAATAATAGGAAGGACCAAGGGTTTTTGCTAGTTGAGATAAGGATAGCTATACAGGGAGTTGACTCACATTAATTTCCTGTACCTGTGTGTTACCTTCCAAGTTAATTCTTCTTGAATTAACCTTTTCTCTAGTTCCTGGTCCCCTTCTCCTGTTGGCCTCAGTTGCTTTAAAGTATCTGCTTTAGTTTCTGTGCATTGAGGGCAACAAATGCTATCTAGTTTTTTGGGTGTTTTACCTATCCTCATACCTTTCTTGTGTGTTCTCGCTTTATCATGTGATCAAAGTCCAGTCCCCTTATTGTGTTTGCCCTTGATCTAATGTCCACATATGAGGGAGAACATATGATTTTTGGTCTTTTGGGCCAGGCTAACCTCACTCAGAATGCTGTTTTCCAGTTCCATCCATTTACCTGCAAATGATAACATTTCATTCTTACACTGCTGGTGGGAATGTAAACTAGTACAACCACTCTGGAAAAAAATTTGGATGCTTCTTAAAAATCTAAACACTGATCTACCATATGATCCAGCAATACCACTCTTGAGGATATACCCAAAAGACTGTGACACAGGTTACTCCAGAGGCACCTGCACACCCATGTTTATTGCAGTGCTATTCACAATAGCCAAGTTATGGAAACAGCCAAGATACCTCACTACTGACAAATGGATTAAGAAAATGTGGTATTTATACACAATGGAATTTTATGCAGCCATGAAGAAGAATGAAATGTGCCAATTGTTTTAATGATTATATGCCGTGGAGATGTTCCATTGTGGTCATGTCTGTTTGCTGTCCTGGGGGCTTCCTGTACCTGAATGGGTATCTCTTTCTCAAAATTGGTTAACTATCTGCTATTATTATGTTGAATATATTGCATATACCTTTGGCTTGCACCTCTTCTCCTTCTTCAATGCCCATGATTCACAGGTTTGGTCTCATGATGGAATTGCTGAGAACTCGTGTATTCCTTTCACAGCTCTTGAGTCTTTTTTTCTTTATTCATTTATTCATATGTGCAAAAATTATTTGTGCCATTTCTCCCCCTGACCCTAACACCCTCCCTCTCCCCTCAATCCCCTTCATTCCAGGCAGAACCTGTTCTGCACTTTTCTCCAATTTTGTTGAAGAGTAGACATAAAAAATAATGAGAAAGACATAGTATTTTTGCTAGTTGAGGTAAGGATAGCTATACAGAAAGATTCCTAGCATTGCTTCCATGTACAAGTGTATTAAAACCCAAATTGATTCATCTCTGCCAGACCCCTTCATTACTTTGTGGTCACCTTCCCATATTGATATCTGGTGTTTTAAGTTACTGTATTAGCTCCTCTGCAGTGGGCACATCAAATATTTCAAGTTTTGGGTTTCCTACCTTTCCCTATTCCTCCTGTATGGGTCCTCACCTTAGTGTGTGACCCATGTCTAATAATATTGCATTTGTTCTAGATCTAAAGTCCACATATGAGGGAGAACATACAACTTTTGGCTTTCTGAGCCTGGCTAACTTTCCTTAAGATGATGTTCTCCAGTTCCATCCATTTACTTGCAAATGATAATATTTCATTCTTCTTCATGACTAAGTAAAATTCCATTGTGCATGAATTACACATTTTCTTAAATCATTCATTAGTAGTGGTGCATCTTGGTTGTTTCCACAATTTGGCTATTGTGAATAGTGCTGCAATAAATAGCAGGTGCCTCTGGAGTAACCTGTGTCACATTCCTTTGGGTATATCCCTAGGAGTGGGATTGCTGGATCACATGGCAGATCTATGTTTAGTTTTTTAAGAAGTCTCCATATTGTTTTCCAGAGTGGTTGTACTAGATTGCATTCCCACCAGCAGTGTATGAGGGTTCCTTTTTCCCCACATCTTCACCAACAACTGGTGGTGGTGGTGTTTTTGATGACAGCTATTCTAACTGGGGTGAGGTGGAATCTTAGTGTGGTTCTGATTTGTATTTCCTTTATGGCTAGAGATGGTGAGCATTTTTTGGGGTGTTTTTTTTTTGCCATTTGAATTTCTTCTTTTGAAAAAGTTCTGTTTATTTCATTTGCCCATTTCTTTACTGGTTTATTGACTTTGAGGGGAGTTTATTTATTAAAGCTCCCTGTATTTTCTGGTTATCAGTCCTTTGTCAGATGTATAGCTAGCAAATATTTTCTTCCACTCTGTGGGTGGTCTCTTCAGTTTATAGACAATTGCTTTTGTTGTGTAGAGCTTTTTAATTTTATGTAATCCATTTGTCCATCATTTCTCCTAGTTGCTGAGCTGCTGGGGTTCTATTCAGGAACTCCTTGCCTACACCTATTGTTTCCAGAGTATTCCCTGCCCTTTCCTATACGAACCTCAGAATTTTAGGTCTGATATTAAGATCCATGATCCACTTTGAGCTGATACTAGTACAGGGTGATAAACACGGTTCTGGTTTCAGTTTTTTGCAAGCAGATAACCACTTTTCCTTGCAACATTTGTTGAAGAGGCTGTCTTTTCTCCGTTGCATGTTTTTGGCACATTTGTCAAAAATAAGGTGGGCATAGCTGTGTGGATTCAATCTTTGTCCTCTATTCTGTTCCACTGGTCTTCATACCTGTTTTTGTGCCAGTATCATGTGGTTTTTATTACTATTGCTATGTAATATAGTTTGAAGTCAGGTATTGTAATACATCCAGCATTGCTCTTTTTTCTGAGTATTGCCTTGGCTATTCATGGTCTCTTGAGTTTCCAAATGAAATTTAGGTTAGATTTTTCAATCTCTGTGATGAATGTCATTGGGATTTTGATGGGAATTGTGTTGAACATGTAGATTGCTTTTAGTAGTATAGCCATTTTTACTATGTTGATTCTATCAATCCATGAGCATGGGAGGTCTTTCCATCTTGTGTAGTCTTCCTCTATCTCTTTCTTCAGGGGTTTGTGATTATCATTGTAGAGGTCATTCACATTCTTTATCAAGTTTACTCCTAGGTATTTGATTTTTTTAGGTTATTTTAAATGGAAATGTTTCCATATATTCTTTCTCAATTTGTTTGTTGTTGGTGTATAGAAAAGCTAATGATTTTTGTAAGTTGATTTTGTATCCTGCCACCTTGCTGAAGCTGTCTATGGTGTCTTGGAGGTTTTGGGTAGAGTTTTTTGGGTCTTTAAGATATAGGATCATGTTTTCTGCAAATAGGGATATTTTGACAGTTTTTTTTTACCTATTTGTATTCCTTTTATTTCTTCTTCTTGCCTAATTACCCTGGCTAGGAATTTCAGGACTATGTTGAATAGGAGTGGGGATAGTGGGTACCCTTATCTCATTCCTGACTTTAGGGGGAATGGTTTTAGTTTTTCCCCATTTAATATGATGTTAGGTATAGGTTTGTCATATATAGCCTCTATTATTTCAAGGTACATTCCTTCTATTCCTAGTTTCATCAGAGCTTTTATCATGAAATGGTATTGAATTTTATCTAAGTCTTTTTCTGCATCTATTAAGATGATCAAGTCATTTTTTACTTTGCTTCTGTTAATATGCTGTATTACATTTATAGATTTGCATATGGTGAACCACACTGCATCCCTGGAATGAAGCCAACTTGGTTAATATCCTCTTGGTTCAATTTTTAATGGTCATGAGTATCTAGAAATTTGTCCATTTCTTCAAGATTTTCAAATTTATTGGACTATAGGTTCTCAAAGTAGTCTCTGATATTCTCTGGATTTCCATGTTGTTTGTTGTTATCTCCCCTTTTGCATTTCTGATTTTGTGATTTGTTTTTTTCTGTCCTCATTTTAGTCAGGTTTGCCAGGGGTCTGTCAATTTGTTTGTCTTTTCAAAGAACCAGCTTTTTATTTCATTGATTCTTTGTATGATCTGGTTTTGTTTATTTGTTTCTATTTCATTAATATCAGCCTTCATTTTTATTATTTCTCTCCTTCTGCTTGTTTTTGGTTTTGCTTGTTCTTGTTTTTCTAGGAGTTTGAGGTGTAGCATTAGGCCATTGATTTGAGATCTTTCTGTCCTTTTAATATATGCACTCATGACTATAATCGTTCCTCTTAGGAATCCTTTCTATGTCCCATGGGTTCTGGTAGGTTGTGTTTTCATTTTCATTAACTTCCAGGAACCTTTTAATTTCCTCTTTTATTTCATCATTGACCTCCTGATCATTGAGCAATGTGTTGTTCAGCTTCCAATTGTCTGCATATTTTCTGCTGTTGTTTCTGTTGTCAAGTTCTAGTTTTAATGCACTGTAATCAGATAGAATGCATGGGATTGTTTCTATTTTCTTATATTTGGAGGCTTGCTTTATGCCCTAAGATATGATCAGTTTTGGAGAAAGTCCCATGGGCTGCTGAAAAGAATGTATATTGTGTGGATGTTGGGTGAAATATTCTGCAGACATCAGCTAGGTCTATTTGATCTATGGTGTGATTTAGTTCTAGAATTTCTTTATTGATTTTTTTATTTGGATGACCTATCTATTTGTGATAGGGGGTTATTAAAGTTTCCCAATACCACTGTGTTGGAGTCTATATGTGCTTTTAGGTACTCAGAGTATGTTTGATGAAATTGGATGCACTGATGTTGGGTGCATATAGGTTGATAATTGTTATTTCCTTTTGGTGTATTTCCCTTTTTATTAGTATGGAGTGTCCTTCTTTGTTTCATTTGGTCAATGTAAGTTTGAAGTCTACTTTGTCTGAGATAAGTATTTCTACTCCTGCCTGTTTTCAAGCCATTAGCTTGGTAAATCTTCTTCCAGCCTTTCACCCTTAGCCAGTGCTTTTTTTCTGTCAATGAGATGGGTCTCCTGTAAACAACAGATTGTTAGATCTTTTTTAATCTAGTTTGCCAAATGGTGTCTTTTGATGGAGGAGTTAAATCCGTTAACATTCAGTGTTAATATTGATAGGTATGTGGTGATTCCTGCCATTCATTTGTTTTTGTTGTTCAAGTGTTTGATTGTGTGCAGCTGAATCAATGTTACTCTCTGATTCCTTGTCTTTTCTTCTGTGGTTTGGTACTGCCTGTCCTCTCATGGTTTTGTTTGCTTTCATTTTCTGTGTGCAGAATTCCTTGAAGAGTCTTTTGTAGTGGTGGCTTGGTGGTCATATATTGTTTTACTTTATGCTTATTGCTCCATCTATTTTGAATGATAGTTTTGCTGGTAGAGTATCCTAACATTGAAGTTATTTTCATTCAGTGCCTAGAATACCTCACTCCATGCCCTTCTTTCTTTTAAGGTTTCTGTTGAGAAATCTGCTGTGATTTTGATGGGTTTACCTTTGTATGTTATTTGTTTTTTCTCTCTCACAGCCTTCAATATTTTTTCTCTATTCCCTGTGCTTGTTGTTTTAATTATAATATGTCATGGGGAAGTTCTATTTTGGTCCTGGAGGCTTCCTGTACCTGAGTGGGCATAACTTTCTCTACATTTGGGAAATTTTCTGTTATTATTTTATTGAATATATTATGAATCCCTTTTGCTTGGACCACTTCTTCTTCAGTGCCCATGTTTTTCAGGTTTGGTCTTTGATGGAGTCATTGAGTTCTTGCATGTTCCTTTCACAGGACTTGAGTTGTTTGACCAATAGCTCTTCAGTTTTTCCTTTAATTTCCATTTTATCTTCAAATTCTGAGATTCTGTCTTCTGCTTGTTCATCTGCTAGAGTGGCCTTCACTGTGTTTTGTTTTTCTGTTTCATTCTTTTTATGAGGTTTTCTATATCATGGGTCACTTCCTCTTTAATATTGTCTATTTTCATCTTTAATTCATTCATCTCTCTATTTATAGTGTTCTCTGTTTCACTTTGGTGTTTATTTAGGGCTCCTATGAGTTCATTTATTTGTTTCTGTGTCTTCTTGCATTCTGTGTTTTTGGTGTCTTGAAATTTCTTGAGTGCTTCTTGTATGTTTTGGTTAACTGTGTCTAGTATCATCTCCATGAAATTCTCATTGATTACTTCCAGGATTTCTTCCTTGAGAGTGTTCTTGTGGATGTCATTGGGTTCCTTGGTGTCATTTACCTTTGTAAATGTCTGGAACTGGGTATCTGTTTTTCTTCATTTTCCTCTGAATCCTGTATTAAATTATTTTTGGGGTGAGAATGGTTTCCATCCCTTTTTTTCTTCCTATTGCTCCATTTGGTACTGTGCAACTATTTTCTTAATAGACTACTTGGTGGTTTCAGTCACCTGTTTTCTTTCCCTTGACTTAATTTTTGTTTTGTAGCTGTCTTGGGTTTTTAACTAAGGTGGTGTGCTATTTCTGTTCTCGTCTGGGTGTAATTTAGTATTAACTAATGCACAGGTTTAATACCTAACCAGTAGTTTATGTGTTATATAGAAGATCCCCTGGTGGTAATATCTATAAGCAGTGGGAGTTGGGGGTTAACATTTGTAATGCTAGCTATAGAAATTTGGGGAGTTGGATATTGTGGCACTAAAGTGGGAAGTGGGGTGGGTGAGTGGGGAAAGCAGTATGGGGGGGTGCTGTTTTTGTGGTCCTTGTGTGTGTTTGGGTATATTTCTGTTCTTGTAAGAGAGGGTGTTTGTGTGAGGGATTGCATGGGTTTGGGGTTGTGTAAAGTAGGTATAGTAGGTTGTTCAGTGAGTGATGAGTGTTAATCAAGGAGGGGTAGTCTGGTGACAGGTTAGGGGAGAATGGGAGAGGAAGATGAGGGCTGGGGGAGGAGAGTGGGTGAGAGGGAGCAGAACAAGTTGTTGGAGGGAGGAGCAATGGGTTCTAGCACAGGAGAAGGATGGAGAGTGAAGGGGGTGAGAGTAGGGATGAGAGGATGATGATGGTTATGTTGATAGTATAGAAAAAGAAAAGAAAAAAAGATAATTGGAGTAAAAGTAAAAATAGAAAACCCACAATAATAAAACTAACAAAAAAAAAACCAAAAAAATCAACAGGGAGAGATGGACAAACAGACAAGAAACAAAACAAACAAACAAACAAAAAACTCTAGGTTCTGGTATTATTCCTCCAGCATCCAGTCCTGGTGTTGGTATTTAAGCAGAAGCTCTGTCATAATCTTGCCAGGTGGTTGGTTTGTGGATAGTGTTTTTTTCTTCTGTCTTTCAGTGGCAGCTTCTTGGTCAGCTCCTCCCTCAGTGAGGTGTGGCAGTTTAAGTTTGCGTGCTGTCCTCAGGTTCATGAGATCAGCTCTGTAGTCCACCAGCCATCCTGCTTTGGAGGTGGCTTTTCAATGTTCTTGTTTGCTGGAGGCTTGTTTCTTTGCCTTGCCCCCTGTCTCTGGGGCAGGGTCAGTGTTCTGTCAGCCAGCCCTCTGCTCTCAGTGTGTTGTGATGCTTTTCCCAAAGCTGATGCACGTTGCTGGCTGATCACACACCAGATCTTCCCCTATGGTTATATGTGATTAAAAGCTGTTTTAAGGGCCAGTTGTTGAATTTTATGTGCACCTTTTGTGTTAGCAGTGATTTAGTTGGCTAAAAAGAATCAAAATTATCAAATGTAGCTACCACTACTCTAAAGTGTTTTCTGAAATGGTGGAGCTCAGGATTTCTGCTTCCTTCTGCTCTCTGCCATCTTGGATCCCAAGACATGTTCCTAAAATAATTATTGTATCCAGTAACAGAACAAGTAACCTTATCATCATTACCAAAAATATGTAACTGATTTGAAGGCTTGGTTTTTAGTTCATCTTATTTCATGACTATGTGTTAGTGGCCAACATAGCTAAATAAGCTACCTCTCAAAACACAGATACCTTTCAAATGAGGAACAGGGAAGAGACCATGATTGTCTTGGTAAGTCTTGGTATTCAGTTACAAATTGTATAGGGTCCACTTTGTGTTCTGGATGTGTCATTTTTAAATATCTTGCTAACTTTAATCAATACCTCAAAGAAAAATAAGCAGAATGTGGTATATTAATAGTTGTGTCTTCAATTTACACATCAAACAGCTTTCTAGAATTTTTCTTTTTACTTTTTTTAATGTTTGGCTTGATTATCTTGTTTTTAAGCTTGCTGTGTATACCAACAGGCTTGTACTAAGAGTAGAAGAGTGGCTCTGTCATTTCTGGTATTTGCTTTTTTTCTTGCATTATTGATACTACTTAAAATTCATGGTTTCTTAGCAATAATCACTTTTAACAGCTTTATTGAGGAATAATTGACATACATGAAACTGCACATATTTGAGTGAATGGTTTGATTAGTTTTGACATATGCATACACTTGGGAAACCATCACCACAATTATCATGCTATCTTAATTATGCAGTTTTATATTAAGTCTTAAAATCAGGTTATGTGAGTCTTCCAATTTTATTCTTATTTTTTTAAATTTTGAGCTATTCTAGGTCCTTTGCATTTCCATATGAATTTTAGGGTTAATTTATCAATTTACACACACACACACTCACACACATACACACACCTGCCAGGATTTTCATTAGGAATACATTTAATCTATAGATGTTTAACTAAAATTCCTATCTTAATATTTGAGTCTTCACTCTGTTATCCTTTCAAGTATTGAGTGTTAATATTGGTGACAAAAACTGTGGGTTTGTCTATACTTGCACTTCTATCAGTTTCTTTGGACATATATATTTGATGCTCTGTCATTAGATGCATAAATATTTAGAATTATTATGTCTTCTTGATAAGCTGGTCCCCTTATCATTATGAAATGATCTTTTTCTCTGGTAAGTCTTTTCTTTGAAATATACTTTGTCTGAATTTTAATATAATCACTCCATATTTCTTTATGATTAACATGTTTTTCTATTGTTTTATCTTTAACCTATTCATGTCTTTATATTTAAAGTGCATTTTTATAGGCAGCACTTGTAATGACTTACTTTTTTATCTAATCTAGAAATCTCTATTTTATTTGAAATTTTTAGAGTACTCACATTTAATATGATTATTTGTATTGCTATTCATTTCTTTTCTGTTAGTCTTGTCTTTTATGTTCCTTTCTTTCCTTTTTTGTTTTTTTCTAATTTCATATGGACACAGTAAATATTTTTATATAATTCCATATTATGTCCTTAGTGGGTTTATTGGTCATAATTATTTTCCTTTTTATTTTAGTAGTTTTAGTGACTGCTTTAGGATTTAAGGCATTCCTCTTTAGTTTATTGCAGTCTGTACTCAAATGATACGATGCCACTTTTTTATCATACAATATTCTTATAATAGTATACTTTCATTTTTCTGCTACAACCCTCGAGCTAATATCATATCTTTTACGTGTTATAGATCTGTACTATGCTACTATTTTTGTTTATTCATTGATTTTTTTTAAATATTTTTAAATAAAATTTAAAATTCCATGCTTATCCACATAGTCTCCATTTGAAGCATTCTCATTCTTTTTTGTAGGATGAGATCACCATTTGGTTTAGTTTTCTTTCAACCTAAAAGAATTCCTTTAATATTTTTGTAGTATAGGTCTGTGGTGTTGATTATTTCAAATTTTGTATGTTTGAAAAAGTTTATGTGCCTCCATTTTTTATAAGATATTTTTGCTAGGTATGAGATTCTAGGTTGATGACTTTTCTGTCACTATTCTAAAGATATTGTTCCACTGTTTTCTCACTTTCATTTTTTTTAGAATAGACATCTGTTGTCTTCCTATCTTCATTCCTTTGGCTACTTTTAAGATTTTTTTTATATTACTGGCTTCAATCAATTTAAATGAAATATTTAAAGGGTTAGTATCCTTGATAGTTCCTATGCTTGAAGTTCCTCTAGAATTTTAGATTGCAATTTTATACTTTGCAACAAATTTGAAAATAATTTTCCTTATATGTTTTAATAAGAGTCCCTCCTCCCATTTCAGAAACATACTCTCTCAAGCTCTATTTTCAGTCTCTCTCTCTCTCTCTCTCTCTCTCTCTCACTATGTTTTCATGTTTACAGTCTTTTCTTCTACAATGTCAACATTGTGGTTTTAACCTCCCAGAAGTTCAATTCAGGTCTTCTTTTATATCTTCTATGTATCTTTTAAAACATATATGATATGATTATAATAACTGTTTTAAATGTCTTTGCCTGTTCATTCTAATATCTGTCAATTCTTAGTTGGTTTTGATTCACTGATTCTCTCCTCATTATGAATAGTATTTTCCTGGTTATTGATCTGACATAGTTTTTATGGACAACCAAACAGTGAGAGTTACCTTGTTGGGTAGTAGATATTCATGTATTCCTCATAAATATTTTTGGACTTTGTTCTTGGATGTAGTTAAGCTACTTGGAACAATTCAAACTCACTGACTTTTGCTATTAATATTAATTAGATATCATCAAAGCAATGCTCAGTCAAGGGATAATTATTCCCCACTACTGTAGTAAGATGTTTCTCTATACCAAATAAACCATAAATCATGTCAGACATTATTCCTACCTGTCCAGGACCACTAGGTGCTATTACCTTTGATCTTTCCAGATAGCTTTTTTACTGATATCAGATAGTTTCCTCATGTGCATGTACCTGTCACTATTCAGCTGAATCCTTGAACAGGACTCTCTGCAGATCTTTGAAGTTAATTCTGTGTGTACCCTTTTCTTCTCTAGTGTTCCATTTTGTGACTTCTAGTGGCCTTAGTCTCCTTGTACTCTCAGTTTTATTTCTTCAGCTTCATACCAAGATAGCTGTTTATGGAAAACAGAGGCATTTGGATCAGTGAACTGCATAAGGAAGATCCGCCCTCATCCAATGGGAGCAGGCACCATCCAATTAGCTGAGGACCTGGATAGAACAAAATGACAGGAACAGTGAGCTTGCTTTCTCTCACCTTGGGAAGTAAAGATTTTCATATTCTCCTGTCCTTGGACATCATAACACCCAGTTCTCCAGCCTTCAGTCTCTGGATCTTGTATCAATGTCCCCACCACCAGCTCTCGGGCATTTCAGGTAGTCTGAGCCACACTACCAGCTTCCCTGTTTCTCCAGTTTGCAGAACACCTCTTCAGTTCCTCTAATAATTACCTCTCATGTTGCCTCTATCATCTGTCTATCTACCTATCCCATGTTTCTCCAGAGAACTTTGACTAAAACAATGGTTATGTGTATTGTTTTTGAAATGGTCAACAAATGCACAGAAACATTATAAATTGAGTGATGTTTTTCACTTAGAGCATTTAACAAAGGAAAATGGTTATATGAGAAAGAAACATCTGCTTAAGAAAGTTAATAGGTAAGGAGAGGGGAACCCTTTCTAACAAAAGAGAGAGTTCCCATAAAAGACCCATAAGCTGGAAGAAGTATGGAGTTTTAGAGCATAAACCAAAGTATAAATGGGATGGAGCCAAGCAAGTGGCAAGAGGCTGAAGGTGGCAAGGTTGAAATTATTGGTAGTTTAGACTTTATTCCAATATTAATCAGAAACCAATAAATGATTTTTAACAAGGGATATTAACTAACCAGGTTCGTGTTTTGAGAAGATGATTATTGCTCCTTCCAGAAAACCAAAAAAAAAGAAAAGAAGTTGGATGGAAAATTTAGTTGCCCTTGACCTATGTTAGTATGTTGGGAGAAATCTTAAGCAAATGTAGGGAAGGAGATAAAGATAATGCACTAATTATCACCCAACAGAACACTTGCTGTGGAAGACTAAGTAAGAGAACCTGCATTAGGCAGTACTGTATGTGGTTACATGTGCACAAAGTACAACTGCTTCAACTTCAGGCTGTGCCATTTATTAGTTATAAGACTTTGGACAAATTAATTCTCCCTGTTTTACTGATAAAGAAACTGAAGCCCAAAGAGATTAATCATATCTACTGTGTGATATGTGAAACACTCAATATAATTCTAGTTCCAGAGTAAGTTCACAAAATATGTGACTTTTCGTGTGTAGTGGTATTTTACACTTTAAAAAAAACTTTAACTCAGAAAGACCATGATATATGTTCAAGGTCACACAGCTCATAGACAAAATTGTCGTTTAAAAGTTACCTTTCTAACTCACACAGATTATTTATCCTAAGGATTGTGCCAATTTATATTCCTACAAACGAATAACAACTTTACATGTTGGTACCAACTTTTTAAATTGTCCTTTACAAAACATTCTATTAAGCAAGATTTTAAATGATTGTTTTCTATTTCTGGATTTCCCATCAAAAAGCTTTATTTCACACAGAACTTTTAAAATCTTTGGTACTATATAACCATAAAAGAAGAGATCAAAGCTTAAGCTGTGGTATAGAATGTAGACTACAATATTATGAGGTCAAAGTAATTCAATGGCATGTGTTTTTGTTATCCATTATCATTTTGCTTTATTCTTCAGTATGAGCTGATACAGGATGATGTATCATTACTCAAAATAATCTCTATTTGAGAGTTTAAGTAGGGAACGTGGTGCTTACACCTATATAAGATCCATAAATGCATTCTCATACTCAGTGCCAGTGCACGTCATAGTTTACTTCACAAATGTGCTGATCGTCATGGAAGACTCGGGGAGTGGCCTCTGTGGGTTGTGGTCACCCTCCCTTTGAATCTGTCTCTATATAGTATGTAAACTTCCTTGGACATATTCCAAAAAATGAAAACATTTTAGAATTAGATTATCTGGTTTTTTTCTGATAAATTCCAACAGATATGCCTTTTAGGGAGAAAAGTTTTTGAGTGCACCTATCATTAGACATTTAAAAGTTTCTTGATTATATTTCTTATGCTTAAACCAACATTAGAAGGCTGAACACAAGAATATACAAGGCTGAATGAGAGGTAAAGAGATCCCCTTTATTTTTAAGAATCAAAAAAGAAATCCCATAAGGATAAACAGGGCCAGAGAGCAGACTGTGTTTCCACATTAATTTATTTTACTGCTTCTTTAAACAAATCACATACAGCCCAAAACTCTCCCTGTTTGCAATCAACAACTTGGTCTATGATATCATCACAGTTTTCTCTCTGTAAATGTTGCCTAGGTACTTGAAAAAATCATCTTAAAATATATTCTTCAAATAGAAGGCATAATTGATGTAGCGTGAATTAGTCTAATATTCAAACTCATGGTGTTTATTTTTATCTTCTCCAGACATACCACACTCTCCTGTGTAACATGGTATAATAGATTAGTGCTGATTAGAGATGTGAGAGATCTGACTTTCAACATTGACCCTGACCCTCAAAGTTTTCTTTTGGTTAGAAAAAGTGATATCAGCACTTTGAGTCAATGTTACGTAAATGGAGCTATTACATACACTAAGTACTCTTGGAGAAAGTTTTCACCTGATGGATCTCTGACCAAGATCATGTTGATACTGAAGTATGGCCTGGACATGGGATTAACATATCTTTATACAAAGATAAATCTAAGTGATTTCACCAGTGTATTGACATGGACATGTCACGAGGTGGAATTTGAAATATGCAGGTAATTTTTTTCCTTCTTTATTATCTCAGGTTTACAAAACTCAGTTCAAAGGCTCTTTGCTCTTCTTGTGAAAAGCCCTTGTCTTGTTTTATTATAATTTTATTTTTATCTTCCGCTTTATCTTCAGTGCCTATTTCCCCTTCCCCTTCCTCTCCATAGTTCATTATTTATATAACCTTGTAAAAGACATGTTATTTTATGTGTGTGTGTGTGTTCAGTTTGCCTAAATGATGGTTTTTTATATTTGTTTACTATTCCTTAATTTATGATTCAAAACTATGCATTTAAAACCTATCCAAATTTTGCCAAATGTATCTAGTTTATAGGTGGTGATATTTTACTTATTTTACCAAAAATGGACACATGGATTACCTCATATTTTTCACTACCAAAATATACTACCCAATTGAAATATAAAGTTCAGCACAGAAACAGTATTAGCAGAGGAAGAAGTGGAAGTATAACAATCTTAAACATATCCTGCTCATAGGCCTTTGTGATTTTTTTAATAGAGCACATAACCCAAAGCGTGAATTACTAATTTATAATGTCATTCTTAATTTTATTACAAATTGCCAAATTGCTCTTTTGTGTATTTCTGCCTCAAGTGCAAGGTTTGTGTTTGCCTAAAACTTTCTCAAAATTGGATATTTTCTAAGTTTCAATAGAAACTTTTTCAATATGATGGATGAAACTATCTGCTTGAGTTTGCCTTTTTTCTATTATGGTAAGCTTGAGTATCTTTTCTTATACTTGTTTGCCTTCAGAATAGTTAGGATAAGCTAGGCCATTCTGGAATATCAACAGCATGATTTGACAAAGATATCTTTTATGTCCAGCAATTCTTTTCCTGCAGTTACTGCCAGCAGCTCCTGTCTCATTACTCATCAGCTCAGCCAATGACCAACGTCACCACAGAGCAGGAAAGGGATGGATTGTTTCTGTCTTAGCACCAATGTGACATGTGTCACTCAAAGACCATCACCCAGAGTAATTCAGTTCACTCTAGAAAAGGT
The DNA here is from genome assembly GCF_047511655.1 of Castor canadensis. Classification (NCBI taxonomy): domain Eukaryota; kingdom Metazoa; phylum Chordata; class Mammalia; order Rodentia; family Castoridae; genus Castor; species Castor canadensis. Next base: position 26,859,029 of record NC_133400.1, read on the forward strand.
TAGGAAATACAGAAGATGACATGAATATTTTGTGAGTATTATATGCCACCACAATTTAACTTTTCCAGTGAATCTGAACACTTTGCTTTGTCACAACACTTTTATGCCTTTATAATAAAGAAAAACATATGTAAGCAATGATCAAGGAATCAATTTTATATATCACTACCAGATTTAATCATGTCACCCCTCTGTTCACAAGACTTCCATGGTTCCCCACTGCTTCATAGGCTAAATTTCTTGGCCTAGTTTTCTCTCCAGGAATAGCAGATCAAATTTAGGGTGACTTTTCAATTCCATAAATTTTTGATCAGTTTTTATTCAATCTGTGTGCAAATTGGAAGATAGTGTTGGTCCCTTAAGATTTGGGGTGGAATTTAATGAAATTTAATAAGGCAACTGACAGTTATGTCATTGTGATTTGTAGAACTTTCATTTTATAACTTTGAGCAATATTGACCTCAGAAAAGAATAGAATGGGGGACAAAAAGAATGACAATGTTATTCACCTTTGTTATAGTCTTCCTACTTAATAACTGCCCAATAAAAGCTTAAATTAATTTCTGAGTAAGAGTTGAATGAATTTTCTTTTGATAAAGTCAATCTTTTGACAAGACATTTCATGTACAATATGCAAGAAAAGACAAATAAGTGGATTTCACAGTGAGCACATTGATAGATGATATGAAGGTATACAAGCAAACCACCAAAAAGACATGTTGTAGAGTGAGTCTCACAAGAATAGCCTAGGCAATTTGGAAGGTCCCATTAACATATCCAGGTTTACTTTTGAACCCCAAGAGATGTCCCTGATTCTTTCAAGTAGAAAAACACATTTTGAAGCAATACTGTCCAATTATTTCAGTTGAACACACAATACAAATAGCGCTTAGGGTGCGCTGAAGTATCTGAAAGTTTGTAGGCTTGCTTTAAAAAAATATTTACCTCTGCCAGATTTTATAAAATGTCATTTCAATAGCATTGGAGAAAGGACGCTTCGTTGATTAGCTTGACACGTGATAATTTGTGTAAAATTTAACTTTATCTTTGACTGGAACAAATTGTCTCTCTGCCCTTGTTTATTCAAAATGCTGTTATTTTTTGCTCCTTTCATTTGTATAATCTGAGACTTGATTTCATCTTAAATACTGGTAATTGGTACAATGAGGCAGACTTTAACTGCATCAAACTCACAACTAAGAAAGAAAAATGGTGTGCGGAGGAGAGGTGGGGATAGATTTAGTACAAACACAAGACTTGTTAAACAAAAGCCAAAGATAATTTCTTTTTAAATTCTGACAGAACAATGGACTGGCAAAAAGTTTCCAACTTTAGAAAAAAGGAAAATTGAAGAGGAAACATTTCCAATGCGACTTGGTCTTAATTCTACTTTACAGTGAAGTATGTTTACTTACTCTCAAATCTTTACATCTATAAGTTTACATCAAGCTGACTCTGCTAATATGACTGCACCCTAATGGGAAAAGTTCAGATGTGAAGTTATAAGTCCTCCTTAAAGAGTGTTGGCACATTAAATGATGTTCAGAAATGGCAATTAGCCTTGAGAACGTTTAAACACATACACAATTGTGAATTTAGAAGTGAATTTTATTCCCTTAATTATGCTACATTTAATTGAACCATGCAGGAGTAGGTTGCAGAATCAGAGAAAAACTGGAGTTTAAAAGTCACCTCAGAGGCTACTTCAACCCATAAAAGCTTTTTTCCTCTCTTCAACACACTTTATCTTGATTCTGTTGACATAAATTAAATTTTATCCAGTGTGAATGTAGCCCTTGTATGCAATATCCAGCACATTATTTCGTATAGGGGCTTAGTACAGAACACAGAAGATAAAAAAAAGAAAATGGAATTTAGCAAACAACTACTGAGGAGTAGGTTTGTCACCTTTCTTTTCTATTTTTTGAGACAAGGTCTCATGATGTAGCCCAGGCTGGCCTCAAACTTGCAATCATCCTACCTCAGTCTCCCAAGTGCTAGGACTACGGATGAATGCCAATATGGCCGGTTGACCAGTCACTCATTTAACCCTTTTCATACATTAACTTATATAATCCTTCTCATCAAAACTTACACTTATTTAACTTAATAGTCTCATATTTGTATTCTTTTGTTTTACATTTCCTTTTTTATAGAACGAATAGAGGTTCCCCATGGAGATCTTGGAAAGATATTCAAGTTATAACCATCTGTAGTCTACAGTCAATATATAATCACTCATAAACCATCTGTAGTCTACAGTCAATATATAATCACTCATAAATTTATATTCACTTTCCATGTGGATGTCTTAGTTTTTAAATATAATTGGAATCACATAGGTTATGCAGTTTCTTGCCCTTCAATTTTCACTGAAATTGGATCATCAACATTTTCCTATGTTAATACAAATTCTCCATCCATAATTTTGAAAGGCCCATTATGTTTCATCATTTGGGTACAACAATTAGTCTAACCTCGCTAGTATTTGGGGGGGGGGGTGCATTTAATTTGCTGAGAATCCTACTTTCTATGAAACCAGATTCTACATCTACAATAGTAATACTGTGGCCAGTTCAAGTTTATTGCTATAATATAATTGAAATCTAAATGTTGGCACAAAAATGTTAGCAGAGGATGAAGATACAGGTTAGCATAGAGAGATATTTAGAGTTCATGGAATATAGACTCCTCTGCTCTGTTCTTCACTGTACTATTCCAGTCAAAACTTAAGAGGTCTAAGCTCAAAACATCTAAGTATTTGTGTCCTGGGGTTCTTCCTGAGGGCTAGTTAAACTTGTACACACCTCAGTAAACTCATATAAATTTTTCTTCCTTGTTAATGTTTTCTTAGCTAGATTATTTGCAATAAACCAAAAGAAGCCTAGTTCATACCTACTAAATGAACAAAAATAATTAGCATCTGTAACAAAAATAATAACAAGTAGTATTAAGGTTTTTAGTGAAACAAAAACCAAAACAGGAAATATAGACATCCTTTTATGTATAAATTATATGTAAAAATATTTATAAATTATTATGTTATTGTTTTAATTATATAAAGGGAGTTTTGTTTTTACTTGGTTTGAGTTAAAAGGGCACTACTTATTTTTAGAATTTTTTAATTTTTATTTTATTTTTTACTTAACATACATTAATAATATGAGGATATTTCATTATGATAATTCCATACATGCCTACAGTGTACTTTAAACTCATACACTATTGCTTGAAAAAAATAGAGAATTATGTGACCTCAATGTTTATTTTCAAGAGTGACTACATAGAAATACTTAGTCCAGAGGTCTAGTTTAAGAATGAGTCACTATCCCAGCACCATAAAAACAAAACAAAAAAGAATAGGCCACTGATAAACACAATATATTTTATAGAGAGAAACTTATTAAGAGGAATTAGCTCATGTAATTATGGAGACTGAAAGATCTCACAAAATACAATCCACAATCTGTATTACTAAATCCACCAGTTCAAATCTAAGCTTATCCAGGAAATACCTTCACAGACACACTCAGAAATAGTGCTTAACCATATATCTGGGCATCATCTAGTCCATTCAAGTTCAAATTAACCCACACTTAATTTCCAAATAAAGATGGTAATAGGTCATAATTCCACCTAACATAATACAACTATCCTGCTTACAACCCAAAATGCATTAATTACTTTCCAAAAAGAGGAGGTAAAGTCCTTGAATGGTATTTACTATTCTTCCTTATATCCCATAACTTAAATACTATGGTGTAGATTTAAATATTATGAAATAAAGTCAATGCATCTGTGCTACATGATAAAGGAATAAGAGAGAGAAAAGAAAACACATATTTATAACAAAATAAGGAGAGAATATTCATGACAATTATAGTTTTTCTTTCCATAACTGGTCATGTGGTTGTAGCTACACAACCCATTATGTATTCCCCTTGCCTTCAGTGAGCACTTCAGATGGTCATGGTTCTTTACATGGTGCAGTGACCCAAACCTTCATTTCTGAAGGATTGGGCCATTTGTAGTCTTGCTTGAATTGAGTTGTGATTTACCTTAATCACATGGCATGGCAATACTGCAATTTGCCCTAAGGTTAGTTTAATTTCCCCTTGACAATCAGGATCAACTAGCCTAGCCAACCCTTCTTTGCCTATTGACTCAGAGTTATGACAGTTCTATGGAATCATCATTGTATTTCCTAGTGGAAAAATTCCCCCCACTGGAGCAAAAACTTTTGAGCCATCAGGACATAAACACAGGGGGAAAAAAGCAAAAATTGTGCTGGTAGTAGCAGTGCAACTCCCATTTCCAACCCTTGATTTCTTGACCCAGGAATTTTGGATATCAGAGCAACAGCACAGTATTTTGGACACTGATTCAGAATGCATGTAACCTTTTGGAGAAACTTGCCACAGCCCATTAAGGTATTGCCACTAATTAGCAGGAGAATTACAAGTTCAAAGCCACCCTGAGCTACATGGTAAGACCCTGTATCAAAGTAAAATACAATAAAAAAATCCATTTCATCATTCTGTCAAACCATCTGCTTCAGTCTGGTGGGATATGTGGTAAGACCAGTGACTTCCATGACCATGGACCCATCACTGTACTTCTTTTGGTGTGAAATGAGTTCCTTGATCAGAAGCAGTACTGTGTGAAATATCATAGTGGCAATGAGGCATTCCATAAGTCTACAGATGGTAGTTCTAGCAGAAGCTTCTCGTTCAGGTAAGAAAAATCCATATCCAAAGCATCCATTCCAGCAAACACAAATACTTCCCTTTCCATAATGGAAGCAGTCCATTATAATCAACCTGCCTCAAGGTAACTGACTGACCACCCTGGGAAATGGTGCCATATTGTGTATTCAATGTTGTTTTCAGCTGCTGGAAGATTGGACATTCAGTAGTGGCTACATTCAGGTCAATGTTGGTAAGTAGGAATCCAGGCTGCTGCATCCATGAATAACTTCTGTCCCTGCCACCATGGACACTTTGTTCTTGACTGATGATGAGGATGACTGGGGAAAGAGCCTGGCTGGCATCCACAAGTTTATCATCCTATCCACTTGATTATTAGTCTTTGTATTATGATGTCACCCTTTGGTGAGCATTAACATTAAATACAAGTATCTTCATCTTTTTTGACTTTGTTTACCCAAATATCTCTTCCCCAGTTCTTGTCCCAAATTTTCCAATCACATTCATTCAAAGTCACTGACCATCCAATCAAACCATTGTCCAAAGCCCATAAACAGGCATATAATTGCAAGTCTAGGCATTTCTCCTCTTAAGCAAAGTGAACAACTAGATGCCTTTCTCAAAGTTCTGCACTCTGGGCAGATTTTCCTTCACCACTGTCCTTCCAGATGTCCTAGAGAGCAGCTGAAGTGCAACAATTGTCCACTTTCAGATGGTGCTTGTATATTGTGCATATAGAGCCACATATAAAGCTGGCTCAGATCTTTTCTTCCTTTGTCAACGAAAAGTGAGGAAATCCTCATGAAGCTATACATACAGGCTAGGAGAGAAAAATTAACTATCACACAAGTCCACTAGTTTCTGGGCAGACTGCATGAAGATTGAAGATAGTCAATTTGAAAATGAAAAAATAGAGTTACCTCACTGTCACAAGATAACAAACAAGGACATGGAGGTTTCCAATCTATCTCCTGTGAGAAACGCTAAAAGTAAATAGAAATATTTACCTTAGCATGCTAGGGGTTAACCATAAATGTTGAAATGTTCTCTTGTGTCAAAGGAAATAGGTTTGTTCTATTGGGTTGTATGGCTTAAAATTTATACCAACAAACTACAAGTTTGTCCACTATAAAGAAAACATTCCATGCATAACATATTCAACACAATAATAACAGAAAATTTCCGAAATCTACAGAAAACTATGCCCATACAGGTACAGGAAGCCTCCAAAACACCAAACAGACCTGACCAAACTAGGACTACCCCATGACATATTATCATTAAAACAACAAGTACAGAGACTAGAGAAAGAATATTGAAGGCTGAAAGAGTGAAAAAACAAATAACATACAAAGGTAAACCCATAAAAATCACAGCAGACTTCTCAACAGAAATATTAAAAGCAAGAAGAGCTTGGGGTGAGGTCTTCCAGGCACAGAATGAAAATAACTTCAACCCCAGGATACTCTACCCAGCAAAACTATCATTCAAAATGGATGGAGCAATAAAAGTCTTCCATGATATGCAGAAACTAAAACAATATATGACCACAAAGCCACCACTACAAAAGAGTCTTCAAGGGATTCTGCACACAGAAAGTGAAACTCAACATAACCATGAAAGGGCAGGCAGTACCAAACTACAAGAAAAGAAAAAGCAAGAAAGTAGAGAGTAACATTGATTTAGCTACACACAATCAAACAACTAAGACAACTAAATGACAGGAATCACCACATACCTATCAATACTAACACTTAATGTTAACGGACTTAATTCCCCCATCAAAAGGCACTGTTTGACAAACTGGATTAAAAAGGAAGATCCAACAATTTGTTTCTTACAGGACAGCCATCTCATCAATAGAAATAAGAACTGGCTGAAAGTGAAAGGCTGGAAGAAGATTTACCAAGCCAATGATCCCTGAAAAGAGGCAGCAGTAGCAATACTTACCTCAAACAAAGTAGACTTCAAATCTACATTGATCAAATGAGATAAAGAAGGACATTCCATACTAATAAAAGGGGAAATAGACCAAAAGGAAATAACAATTATTAACCCATATGAACCAATGTCAACACACCCATTTCATCAATCATACCCTGAAGGACCTGAAAGCATATATTAAAACAGTGGTAGTGGGAGACTTTAACACCCCACTATCATCAATAGATAGGTCATCCACACAAAAAATCAATAAAGAAATCCTAGATCTAAAATATACCGTATCAAATGGACCTAGTCAATGTCTACAGAACATTTCATCCAACTCTACCAGTATACATTTTTCTCAGCAGCTCACGGAACATTCTCCAAAACAGATCATATCCTAGGGCACAAAGCAAGCCTCAGCTAATATAAGAAAATAGAAATTATACCATGCATTTTATCTGATCACAATGCATTAAAACTAAAACTCAAGAACAAAAATAAAGACAAAAACATGCAAACAGCTGGAAACTAAACAACTCATAGTTTAATGAACAATGGGTCATTGATGAAATAAAAGAGGAAATTAAAAAGTTCCTGGAAGTCAAAGAAAATGAAAACACAAACTACAGGAACCAATGGGACAGAGCAAAGGCAGTCCTGAGAGGAAAGCTTATAGCCATGAGTGCGTATATTAAAAAGACTGATAGATCTCAAATCAATGACCTAATGAAACATCTCAAACTCCTAGAAAACAAGAACAAGCAAATCACAAAAAAATAGGAGAGAAATAATAAAAATAAGAGCTGAAATCAATGAAATGGAAACCAAAAAACCATACAAGAATTAATGAAACAAAACGTTGGTTCTTTGAAAAAATAAAAAAGATCGATAGACCCCTGGCAAATCTGACTAAAATGAGGAGAGAAAAAACCCAAATCAGTAAAATCAGGAATGCACAAGGGGAGATAACAACAAAAACCATGGCAGTCCAGGAAATCATCAGAGACTACTTTGAGAACCTGTATTCAAATAAATTTCAAAATCTTGAAGAAATGGACAGGTTTCTAGATATTTATGATCATCCAAAACTGAACCAACAGGACATTAATCACCTAAATAGGTCTATAACACAAAATGAAATTGAAGCAGCAAAGAGTCTCCCAAAAAAGAAAAGTCCAGGACCTGATGGATCCTTTAAAGAAAAACTAATATCAACCCTCCTTAAACTGTTCCACAAAATAGAAAGGGAAGGAAAACTGCCTAACACATTTTATGAAGCCAGTATTACACTTATCCCAAAACCAGGTAAAGACACCTCCAAAAAGGAGAACTATAGGCCAATCTCCTTAATGAACATTAATGCAAAAATCCTCAATAAAATAATGGCAAACCGAATTCAACAACACATCAAAAAGATCATTTACCACAACCATGTAGGCTTCATCCCAAGTATACAGGGGAGGTTCAACATTCACAAATCAAGAAATGTAATACACCACATTAACAGAAGCAAGACAAAAAAACACTTGGTCATCTCAATAGGTGCAGAAAAAGCCTTTGATAAGATCCAACACCATTTCATAATAAAAGCTCTAAGAAAACTAGGAATAGAAGGATGTATCCTCAACATTATAAAGTTATATATGACAAACCTACAGCCAGCATTATACTTAAGGGTGAGAAACTGAAACCAGTCCCTCTAAAATCAGGAATGAGATAAGGATGCCCAATATCCCCACTCCTATTCAACATAGTACTGGAATTCCTAGCCAGAGCAATTAGGCAAGAAGAAGGAATAAAAGGAATACAAATAGGTAAAGAAACTTCAAAATATCCCTACTTGCAGATGATATGGTCCTATATCTTAAAGACCCAAAAAATTCTACTCAAAAGCTCCTATACACCATCAACAGCTATAGCAAGGTAGCAGGATATAAAATCAACATAGAAAAATCTTTAGCATTTCTATATACTAATAATGAACAAACTGATAAAGAATATATAAAAACAATTCCACTTACAGTAGTCTCAAAAAAAATCAAATACCTAGGAGTAAACTTAACAAAGAATGTGAATGACCTCTACAAGGAAAACTATAAACTCCTGAAGAAAGAGATTGAGGAAGACTGTAGAAAGTGGGGAGATCTCCCATGCTCATGGATTGGTAGAATCAACATAGTAAAAATGGCTATACTCCCAAAAGCAATCTACATGTTTAATGCAATTCCCATCAAAATCCCAATGACATTCATCAAAGAGATTGAAAAATCTACCGTTAAATTGTTTGGAAATACAAGCGACACGAATAGCAAAGGCAATACTCAGCAAAAAGAACAACACTGGAGGTGTCACAATACCCAACTTCAAACTATATTACAAAGCAATAGCAATAAAAACAGCATGGTGCTGCCACAAAAACAGGCATGAAAACCAGTGGAACAGAATACAGAATGATGATATGAAGTGACACACTATAACCAATATATCTTTGACAAAGTTGCTAAAAATATATGATGGAGAAAAGACAGCCTCTTCAACAAAAACTGCTGGGAAAACTGGTTAGCAGTCTGCAAAAAACTGAAACTAGATCCATGTTTGTCACCCTATACCAGTATTAACTCAAAATGGATCAAGGACCTTAATATCAGACCCCAAACTCTAAAGTTGGTACAGGTAAGACTAGGAAATAATTTGGAACTAATAGGTATAGGCAAGGACTTTCTCAGTGGAACACCAGCAACTCAGCAACTGAGAGAAAAGATGGAAAAAATGGGACTTCATAAAACTAAAAACATTCTGCTCAACAAAAGAAATGGTCTCTAAACTGAAGAGACCACCCACAGAGTGGGAGAAAATATTTGCCAACTACACATCGGACAAAAGATTGATGACCAGAATGTATAGGGAATCAAGAAACTAAACTCACCCAAAATTAATGAACCAATAAAGAAATGGGCAAGTGAACTAAACAGAACTTTCTCAAAAGAAGAAATTCAAATGGCCAAAAAACACATGAAAAAATGCTCACCATCTCTAGCAATAAAGGAAATGCAAATTAAAACCACACTAAGATTCCACCTCACCCCTGTTAGAATAGCCATCATTAGCAACACCGCGAACAACAGGTGTTGGCAAGGATGCAGGGAGAAAGGAATACTCTTACATGGCTGGTGGGAATGTAAACTAGTACAACCACTCTGAAAAAAAATTTGGGGGCTTCTTAAAAATCTAAACATAGATCTGCCATGTGATCCCACAATAGCACTTCTTGGGATATACCCAAAAGACTGTGACACAGGTTACTCCAGAAGCACCTGCACACCCATGTTTATTGCAACACTATTCACAATAGCCAAGTTATGGAAACAACCAAGATTCCCCACTACTGATGAATGGATTAAGAAAATGTGGTATTTATGCACAATGGAATTTTAATCAGCCATGAAGAAAAATGAAATCTTATCATTTGCAGGTAAATGGATGGAACTGGAGAACATCATCCTGAGCAAGGTTAGCCAGGCCCAGAAGACCAAAAATAATATGTTCTCCTTCGTATGTGGACATTAGAACAAGGGCAAACACAACAATGGGATTGGACATTGATCACATGATAAGGCAAGAGCACAAAATGGAGGTATGAGGATAGGCAAGAAACTCAAAAAACAAGATAGCATTTGATGTCCTCAATGCAAAGGAACTAATGCAGAATCTTTAAAGTGACAGAGGCCAATAGGAGAAGGGGACCAGGAACTAGAGAAAAGGTTATTCGAGAAGAATTAACCAAGAAGAATTAACTGACAAGGTAACACACAGGCACAGGAAATCAATGCGAGTCAACTCCCTGTATAGCTATCCTTATCTCAACTAGCAAAAACCTTTGGTCCTTCCTATTATTGCTTATACTCTCTCTTCAGCAAAATTAGAGATAAGGGCACAATAGTTTCTGCCAGGTAGCAAGGAGGTGGGGGGGAAGGGAGGGTATAGAGGGAAGAGGGGAATAATGACCCAAACATTGTATGCACATATGAATAAAAGAAATTTTAAAAAAGAAAAGCATTCCAAAATAGTGCATTAAAAACAGATTGGGATAGTAAAAATGTCAATACTCCCAAAAGTAATCTACATGCTTAATGCAATTCCCATCAAAATTCCAATGACATTCATTAAAGAGATTGAAAAATCTACCGTGAAATTTACATGGAAACACAGCAAGCCACGAATAACCAAGGCAATACTCCATAAAAAGAACAATGCAGGAGGTATCACAATACCTGACTTCAAACTATATTACAAAGCAATAACAATAAAAACAGCATGGTACTCGCACAAAAACAGACATGAAGACCAGTGGAACAGAATAGAGGACCCAGATATGAACCCACACAACTATAACCAACTTGTTTTTGACAAAGGAGCTAAAAATATACAATGGAGAAATAGCAGCCTCAACAAAAACTGCTGGGAAAACTGGTTAGCAGTTTGCAAAAAACTGAAGCTAGATCCATGTATATCACCCTATACCAAGATTAACTCAAAATGGATCAAGGATCTTAATATCAGACCACAAACTCTAAAGTTAATATAGGAAAGAGTAGGAAATACTCTGGAGTTAGTAGGTATAGGCAAGAACTTTCTCAACGAAACCCCAGCAGCACAGCAACTAAGAGATAGCATAGATAAATGGGACCTCACAAAACTAAAAAGCTTCTGTTCATCAAAAGAAATGGTCTCTAAACTGAAGAGAACACCCACAGAGTGGGAGAAAATATTTGCCAGCTATACATCAGACAAAGGACTGATAACCAGAATATATAGGGAACTTAAAAAACTAAATTCTCCCAAAACTAATGAACCAATAAAGAAATGGGCAAGTGAACTAAACAGAACTTTCTCAAAAGAAGAAATTCAAATGGCTAAAAGAACACATGAAAAAATGCTCACCATCTCTAGCAATAAAGGAAATGCAAATTAAAACCACACTAAGATTCCACCTCACCCCTGTTAGAATAGCCATCATTAGCAACACCACCAACAACAGGTGTTGGCGAGGAGGCGGGGAAAAAGGAACCCTCTTACACTGTTGGTGGGAATGTAAACTAGTACAACCACTCTGGGAAAAAATTTGGAGGCTACTTTAAAAGCTAGACATTGATCTATCATTTGATCCAGCAATACCACTCTTGGGGATATACCCAAAACACTGTGACACAGGTTACTCCAGAGGCACCTGCACACCCATGTTTATTGTGGCACTATTCACAATAGCCAAGTTATGGAAACAGCCAAGATGCCCCATCACTGATGAATGGATTAAGAAAATGTTTTATCTATACACAATGGAATTTTATGCAGCCATGAAGAAGAATGAAATGTTATCATTCGCTGGTAAATGGATGGAATTGGAGAACATCATTCTGAGTGAGGTTAGCCTGGCTCAAAAGACCAAAAATCATATATTCTCCCTCATATGTGGACATTAGATCAAGGGCAAACACAACAATGGGATTGGACTTTGAGCACATGATAAAAGCCAGAGCACACAAGGGAGGGGTGAGGATAGATAAGACACCTAAAAAACTAGCTAGCATTTGTTGCCCTTAACACAGAGAAACTAAAGCAGATACCTTAAAAGCAACTGAGGCCAATAGGAAAAGGGGACCAGGAACTAGAGAAAAGGTGAGATCAAAAAGAATTAACCTAGAAGGTAACACACATGCACAGGAAATTAATGTGAGTCAACTCCCTGTATAGCTATCCTTATCTTAACCAGCAAAATCCTTGTTCCTTCCTATTATGGCTTATACTCTCCCTACAACAAAATTAGAAATAAGGGCAAAATAGTTTCTGCTGGGTATTGAAGGGGTAGGGGGGAGAGGGAGGGGGCAGAGTGGGTGGTAAGGGAGGGGGTGGGGGCAGGGGGGAGAAATGACCCTAGCCTTGTATGCACATATGAATAATAAAAAAAAATTGATTGGGGAAGGAGATCCAAGATGGCGACGGAGACAGAGCTGCAGACCTCATGAGCTCCTGAACCAGAGACCCTGCCCAGAAGGTGGAGACACGCTTGGCTGAGGTAAAGCTCCAGGGACAGCCAAAAACACCACACTCTAAACACTTAGATAGTGGAAGGCTTCTCCATGCCACGATCTAATATAAGAACAGCTAGCCTGCCAAATTCCCGCCCCATAGGTCTGCAGAGCCACTGCTCCATTCTGCCAGGCTCTCCACCCCTTGGGCTGTGCCAGGCCACAGCCCCACACCAGACCCACAAACAGCAGGATCCCCACCTCTTGGGCCATGCCAGATTGGCACCAATGGGAAACCTGCCCCTCAACTGCACCAGCCTCCAGCCCCCAGGCCCACACCATGCCAGGATGTCTGCCCCTGGGCCACACCACCAGATCCATGAACACCAGGATCCCCACCACCCGTCCATGCCAGACCACAGCCTGGAGCTGGTCCCACAGCTCGACGGGATACCTGCCCCCTCCCCGAGCCCACTGCCCTTCAGGCCCTCCTGAGCCCCAGCTACAGGTGGGATGACCGGACCTCCGCCCCTGAGACTCCAGCCCATGAGGCCCTGCAAGTTCCCTTCAGGAACAACTGGAGCCCCACCCCACTGGGACAAGCACCAGCATGGTGTGAGACAGCAGCATCCACTAGCCTGACAGGAACTCTGCCCCTTGGTCAGAGCCAGCCCCAGCTCTACAGGCTTCCCAGATAACTGCTCCACCAGGTTCCCGCTTGCCACTAGAGGGCTCCAAGCATGCCTAAGAGACACACCCAGACTGGACTAGACACTAAAGAAGTAAAAATGACTCAGCCTGCAATCCTACTGCTCCAGAACTGGTGATTTTTTTTTCTTTTTCTCCCTTCTCTAAGGGTTTGGCAGCCTAGTTTGCTGTTTGATCACCCACCATCTCTCCCATTTTTTTTCTTTCATTTTTGCTTTCTTCTCTCTTCCTTTTATCTTTCCTTCTCTTTCTCTTTTTTATCCTTCTCTCACAATTTTGTTAGTATTAATATTGTAACCCAGCTAATACCAAATTACACATAGGTCAGGGACAGAAATGGTACCTAGTGGAAATATGGGAAGAAGAAAAAGGGATGGAAACCATTCTCCCCCCAAAAATAAAGTAGTACAGGATTTAGAGTGAAATGGAGAAAACGGATACCAAGATCCAGACTATAAACAAAACAAAGATAAACTATACCAAGGAACCCAATGAAGACCACAAGAAAACCCTACAAGAAGAAATCCTACATGTAATTAATGAGAATTTCATAGAGATGCTACTAAACATGGTCAACCAAAACATACAGGAGGCACTCAAGAAATTCCAAGACAACAAAACTAAAGAATATGAGAAAACACAGAAACAAATAAATGAAATCATAGGGGCCCTAAACAAACACCAAACTGAAATAAAGATCACAATAAGCTGAGAGATAAATGAATTAAGTGCAAAAATTGATGATATTAAAGAAGAAGTAACCCATGGTATGGAAAACCTCAGAAAAAAGAATGAAACAGAAATACAAAACAAAATGGAAGGCCATTCCAGCAGAATAGAACAAACAGAAGACAGAATCTCAGAACTTGAAGATGAAATGGCAATTAAAGGAAAAAATGAAGAACTATTAGTTAAATAACTCAAGACCTATTAAAAGAAAATGCAAGAACTCACTAACTCCATCAAAAGACCGAACCTGAGAATCATGGGCATTGAAGAAGGAGAAGAGGTGCAAGCAAAAGGAATGCATAATATATTCAACAAAATAATAACAGAAAATTTCCAAAATCTAGAGAAAAGTATGCCCATTCAGGCACAGGAAGCCTCCAAAACACTGAACAGACCTGACCAAAATAGGACTACCCCACGACATATTTTCATTAAAACAACAAGTACAGAGACTAGAGAAGGAATATTGAAGGCTGTAAAAGAGAAAATACAAGTAACATACAAAGGTAAACCCATCAAAATCACAGCAGACTTCTCAACAGAAACATTAAAAGCAAGAAGAGCATGGGGTGAGATCTTCCAAGCACTGAATGAAAATAACTTCAATCCTAGGATACTCTATCCAGCAAAACTATCATTCAAAATGGATGGAACAATAAAAGTCTTCCATGATAAGCAGAAAGTAAAACAATATATGACCACCAAGCCACAACTACAAAAGATTCTCCAAGAGATTCTGCACACAGATAATCAAAGCAAACAAAACAATGAAAGGGCAGGCAATATCAAACCACAGAAGAAGAAAAGGCAAGACAGCAAAGAGTAACATTATTTCAGCTACACATAATCAAACTCTTAATCAACAAACACAACTACATGACAGGGATCATCACGCTTTTTATCAATACTAACACTGAATGTTAATAGACTTGATTCTCCCATCAAAAGACACTGACTGGCAAACTGGATTAAAAAGGAAGATCAAACAATCTGCTGCCTACAGGAGACCCACCTCATCCAAAGAAATAAGCACTGGTTGAGAGTGAAAGGCTGGAAGAAGATTTACCAAGCCAATGGTCCCCGAAAACAGGGAGGGGTAGCAATACTTATCTCAGACAAAGTAGACTTCAAACCAACATTGATCAAACGAGATAAAGAAGGACATTCCATACAAATAAAAGGGGAAATACATCAAAAGAAAATAACAATTATCAACCTATATGCACTCAATGTTAATGCACCCAATTTCATCAAACATACTCTGAAGGACCTAAAAACACATATAAATTCCAACACAGTGATAGTGGGAGACCTTAATACTCCCCTTTCACCAAACAAAAAATCAATAAAGAAATCCTAGAACTAAATCACACTATACATCAAATGGACCTAGCTGATGTCTACAGAATATTTCATCCAACATCTGCATGATACATATTCTTCTCAGCAGCCCATGGAACCTTCTCTAAAATTTATCATATCTTAAGGCCAAAGCAAGCCTCAGCAAATATAAGAAAATAGAAATAATTCCATGCATTCTATCTGACCACAATGCATTAAAACTAGAAATCAACAACAAAAACAGCAGTAAAAAACATGCAAATAATTGGAAGCTGAACAACACATTGCTCAATGATGAATGGGTCATCGGTGAAATAAAAGAGGAAATTAAAAGGCTCCTGGAAGTCAATGAAAATGAAAACACGACCTACCAGAACCTATGGGACACAGCAAAGGCAGTCCTAAGAGGAAAGTTTTTAGCCATGAGTGCATATATTAAAAGGATAGAAAAATCTCAGAAAATTGACCCAATGCTACATCTAAAACTCCTAGAAAAACAAAAACAAGCAAATCCCAAAACAACCAGAAGGAAAGAAATAATTCACATAAGGGCTTAAATCAATGAAATAGAAACCAAAAAAACCATACAAAGAATCAATGAGAGAGATTCCAAGATGGCAGCTAGAGGGAGGAAGCAGAAAGCGAGCCTCCTATAGTGAAATCTTGGAGAAACACTGGAGACACACCTTGCAGGCAAAACCACCGAGAAGAGGCAAAACTTTGACCCCTCCACACCTCCAGCTGATGCAGAGCATCTCCACTTCACGTTAAACGGAGAAACCAGGAGGGCCCCCGGGCCGCCAGTTGCCCACGCCCAGACACCTTGGGAAGACACGGACAAGGTGAGCTTAGCAGTACTGCAGTACTCCCACAGGCAACCCTGGGCCAGAGCAGCATAGCCCCCTGGACAGACCGACCTCCACCCAGGGAAAAAAGAGAAACTGAGTAATAAGCAATAAGAACAATACAGACAGGCAGGAAAGAGGGTGGGGCACACTGAACGCCAAGAGTGGGGGAAGGGAATCCTTCCCAGAACTGTAAATAAACAAGCCAGGCGGCCCAGAGAGGCTCTGGCGGGAGCAGGGGCACATGCCCAGCAACCAGGAGCGGGAAAGCTTGTGAGAGTGGTGGAGGGAGGAAAACTCCACAGGAGAGAGGGGAAGACCCACTTCCCACATGAACTGTAAACAAACACTGCGACAGGCAGGAGCAGCAGCACTGCCCAGGAATCAGGAGCGGGAAAGCTTGTAAAAGCAGTGGTGGGAGGAAAACTCCACAGGAGAGGGGGGAAGACCCACTTCCCACAGGAGCTGTAAACAAACACACAGGCCTGAGAAAGCAGGTGCAGTGTCACCTCCCCCAGTGTGCGTGGAAAAGGGAAAGCTTGTAGCAGAGGATCACGCACAGGAGAACTCTGAGTAAACAAAGCCTGCAGGGCCAGGTGAGTGCTAAGCTCACCCCAGAGATCTGCATAAATAACGCCTCTAGAAACAGCAGGCTGACAGCAGCAGGCAGGCAAGCCACAGCTGCAGATACCATTCACAGAACTGTCTCCAGACTCTTTTTTTTTCTCTCTCTCTCCTTACCTTTGATGAGAAAACAAGTGAACCACACCTGAATGCTGAAAAACTTACTGAAACTGTATTGCATTTGAACTTGGGACACTTTGTGGGGTTTTTTCGTGTGTGTGTGCAGTTTTATTCTACTTTATGCATCCCCTTTGATGAGACAACTACAGAACAACATCTGAGGCACCATCTCCAGGACTGGAGACTGAGACGGACACCAAAATTATTAAGACTGAAACTTCATTGCATTTGAACTTGGAGGTTTTTTCTTTTTTTTTTCTATTTTTCATTTTGTTTTATTTTATTTTCATATATATATATTTCTTTCATTTATTTATTTTTTATTTTTATTCTTATCTTCATTCTTTTTATTTTTGATTTTCAATCCTCTCTCTGTCTCTCTAAGGCCTGTTCAGCTTACTGTTGATTAGTAAACTAACACTCCCTGTTTATACCTTTGAAACTTTCTTGTTTGATTCCTGGTTTTGTTTTTTCCTACTTGTATGTTTATTTGTTTTTCCCTTTTCTTTAACATCTTGCTTTCCATCTCCTCTCAACCTTCCATTCTAAATCTTACCATTGTTATTATTACAAGCTAGAAAATACTTAATTGCACACAGTACAGGGACAGTAACAACACCAAGGACAATGATGGAAAAAACTGGGAAACCAGTTTCCCCACAGCAAAAAATTACTACAGGAACCAGAGAGAAATGAAGAAAACAGATACTCAGATCCAGACTCCAACAAAATGAAGATAAACTATGACAAAGAACCCAATGAAGCCCACAAGAATAATTTAAAAAGAAGACATACTACAAGTACTCAATGAGAATTTTATAGAAATGATACTGGATATGGTCAACCAAAATGTACAGAAGACACTCAAGAAATTCCAAGACAACAAAAAGAGAATTTGAAAAAGCAAAAGAAGAAATAAAGGAAACCATAGAAGCACTGTATAAACACCAAAGTGAAACAGAGAACACAATTAATAAACAGATAAATGAACTCAGGACAAAAATAGACAACATTAAAGAGGAAACCACCGAGGATATGGAGAACCTCAAAAAAAGGAACGAAACACAAAACAGAAGGCCAATCCAGCAGAATACAAGAAACAGAAGACAGAATCTCAGAACTTGAAGATGAAATGGTAATTAAAGGAAAAACTGAAGAACTATTAATTAAGCAACTCAAGACCTGTGAAAAGAAAATGCAAGAACTCACTGACTCCATCAAAAGAACAAACTTGAGAATCATGGGCATTGAAGGAGAAGAGGTGCAAGCAAAGGGAATGTGTAATATATTCAACAAAATAAAAATGGAAAATTTCCCAAATCTAGAGAAAGATATTCCCATACAGGTACAAGAGGCCTCCAGGACACCAAACAGACCAGATCAAAATAGAACTAACCTACGACATATCAACATTAAAACAACAAGTTCAGAAACTAGGGAAAGAATATTGAAGGCTGTAAGAGAGAAAACACAAGTAACATACAAAGGTAAACCCATAAAAATTACAGCAGACTTCTCAACAGAAACATTAAAAGCAAGAAGAGCTTGGGGTGAGATCTTCCAGGCACTGAATGAAAATAACTTCAACCCCAGGATACTCTACCCAGCAAAACTATCATTCAAAATAGATGGAGCAATAAAAGTCTTCCATGATAAGCAGAAACTAAAACAATATGTGACCACAAAGCCACCACTACAAAAGATTTTTTAAGGGATTCTGCACACAGAAAGTGAAACCCAATTTAACCATGAAAAGACAGGCAGCACCAAACCACAGGAAAAGAAAAAGCAAGAAAGTAGAGAGTAACTTCAACTTAGGTACACACAATAAAACCTTCAAACAACTAAGACAACTAAATGACAGGAATCACCACATACCTATCAGTACTAACACTTAATGTTAGACTTAATTCACCCATCAAAAGGCACTGCTTGAGGAAATGGATTAAAAAGGAAGATCCAACAATTTGTTGCTTCAGGAGACCCATCTCACTGACAGAAATAAGCATAGGCTTAGGATGAAAGGCTGGAAGAAGATTTACCAAGCCAATGGCCCCCCAAAAAAAGCAGGAGTAGCAATACTTATCTCTGACAAAGTAGACTTCAAACCTACATTGATCAAACGAGATAAAGAAGGACATTCCATACTAATAAAAGAGGAAATAGACCAAAACGTAATAATAATCATCAACCAGTATGCACCCAATGTCAATGCACACAATTTCATCAAAAATACCCTGAAAGACCTAAAAGCATATATTAATGCCAACACAGTGGTTGTGGGAAACTTTAAACACCCCATTATCATCAATAGATAGGTCATCCAAACAAACAGTCAATAAAGAAATCCAAGATCTAAAATATACAATACATCAAATGGACCTAGTAGATGTCTACAGAACATTTCATCCAACTTCTACACAATATACATTCTTCTCAGCAGCCCATGGAACTTTCTCCAAAATAGATCATATACTAGGGCACAAAGCAAGCCACAGCAAATATAAGAAAATAGAAATTATACCATACATACTATCTGATCACAATGCAGTAAAAGTAGAACTCAACAACAAAAGTAAAGACAAAAAACATGCAAGTAGCTGGAAACTAAGTAACTCATTACTTAATGAACAATGGATCATCAATGAAATAAAAGAGGAAACTAAAAAGTTCCTGGAAGTCAATGAAAATGAAAACACAACTTACCGGAACCTATGGGACTCAGCAAAGGCAGTCCTGAGAGGAAAGTTTATAGCCATGAGTGCATATATTAAAAAGACTGAAGATCCCAAATCAATGACCTAATGATACATCTCAAACTCCTAGAAAAACAAGAACAAGCAAATCCCAAAACAAACAGAAGGAGAGAAATAATAAAAATAAGAGCTGAAATCAATGAAATAGAAACCAAAAGAACCATACAAAGAATTAATGAAACAAAAAGTTGGTTCTTTGAAAAAATAAACAAGATCAATAGACCCCTGGCAAACCTGACTAATATGAGGAGAAAAAAAAAACCAAATTAGTAGAATCAGGAATGCAAAAGGGGAGATAACAACAAACACCATGGAAGTCCAGGAAATCATCAGAGACTACTTTGAGAACCTATATTCAAATAAATTTGAAAATGTTAGAGAAATGGACAGATTTCTAGATATATATGATTATCCAAAACTGAACCAAGAGGAAATTAATCACCTGGATAGAACTATAACAAAAATGAAATTGAAGCAGCAATCAAGAGTCTCCCCAAGAAGAAAAGTCCAGGACCTGATGGATTCCCTGCTGAATTCTATCAGACCTTTAAAGATGAAATGATACCAACACTCTTTAAACTGTTCCACAAAATAGAAAGGGAAGGAAAACTGCCTAACACATTTTATGAAGCCAGTATTACATTTATCCCAAAACCAGGCAAAGACACCTCCAAAAAGGAGAACTATAGGCCAATCTCCTTAATGAACATTGATGCAAAAATCCTCAACAAAATAATGGCAAACCTAATTCAACAACACATCAAAAAGATTATTCACCACGACCAAGTAGTCTTCATCCCAGGAATGCAGGGGTGGTTCAACATACGAAAATCAATAAACGTAATAAACCACATTAACAGAAGCAAAGACAAAAACCACTTGATCATCTCAATAGATGCAGAAAAAGCCTTTGATAAGATCCAACACCATTTCATCATAAAAGCTCTAAGAAAACTAGGAATAGAAGGAAAGTACCTGAACATTATAAAAGCTATATATGACAAACCTACAGCCAGCATTATACTTAATGGAGAAAAACTGAAACCATTCCCTCTAAAATCAGGAACCAGACAAGGATGCCCGCTATCTCCACTCCTATGCAACACAGTGCTGGAATTCCTAGCCAGAGCAATTAGGCAAGAAGAAGGAATAAAAGGAATACAAATAGGTAAAGAAACTGTCAAAATATCCCTATTTGCAGACGACATGATCCTATACCTTAAAAACCCAAAAAACTCAACTTAGAAGCTTCTAGACATCATCAATAGCTACAGCAAGGTAGCAGGATATAAAATCAACATAGAAAAATCATTAGCATTTCTATACACTAACAATGAGCAAACTGAAAAAGAAGGTATGAAAACAATTCCATTTACAATAGCCTCAAAAAAAAATCAAATACCTAGGTGTAAACCTAACAAAAGATGTGAATGACCTCTACAAGGAAAACTATGAACTTCTGAAGAAAGAGATTCAGGAAGAATATAGAAAGTGGAGAGATCTCCCATGCTCATGGATTGGTAGAATCAACATAGTAAAAATGTCAATACTCCCAAAAGTAATCTACATGTTTAATGCAATTCCCATCAAAATTCCAATGATATTCATTAAAGAGATTGAAAAATCTACTGTTAAATTTATATGGAAACACAAGAGGCCACAACTAGCCAAGGCAATACTCAGTCAAAAGAACAATGCTGGAGGTATCACGACAGCCAACTTCAAACTATATTACAAAGCAATAACGATAAAAACAGTATGGTACTGGCACAAAAACAGACATGAAGACCAGTGGAACAGAATAGAGGACCCAGATATGAAGCCACACAACTATAACCAACTTGTCTTTGACAAAGGAGCTAAAAATACACGATGGAGAAATAGCAACCTCTTCAACAAAAACTGCTGGGAAAACTGGTTAGCAGTCTGCAAAAAACTGAAACTAGATCCATGTATTTCACCCTATACCAAGATTAACTCAAAATGGATCAAGGATCTTAATATCAGACCCCAAACTCTAAAGTTGATACAAGAAAGAGTAGGAAATACCTTGGAGTTAGTAGGTATAGGTAAGAACTTTCTCAACAAAACCCCAGCAGCACAGCAACTAAGAGATAGCATAGATAAATAAATAGGGGGCACGGGGGAGAAATGAACCAAGCCTTGTATGCACATATGAATAATAAAACAATAAAAAAAGAATCAATGAAACAAAAACTAGATCTTGGGCTGGTGGAGTGGCTCAAGTGTTAGAGTGCCTGCTTAGCAAGCATGAAGCCCTGAGTTCAAACTCGAGTACCACCAAAAAAAAAAAAAAAAGCTGGTTCTTTGAAAAAATAAATAAGATCAACAGACCCCTGGCAAACCTGACTAAAATGAGGAGAGAAAAAACTCAAACCAGTAAAATCAGAAATGCAAAAGGGGAGATAACAACAAACACAATGGAAGTCCAGGGAACCATCAGAGATTACTTTGAGAGCCTATACTGTAATAAATTTGAAAATCTTGAAGAAATGGACAGATTTCTAGAAACTTACATCCACCCAAACTGAAACAAGAAGATATTAATCACTAGAATGGATATATAACTCAAAAAGAAATTGAAGCAACAATCAAGAGTCTCCCAAAAAATAAAGTCCAAGACCTGATGGATTCACTGCTTAATTCTATCAGACATTTAAAAAAGAACTAATACCAACTCTCCTTAAACTGTTCCACAAAATAGAAAGAGAAGGAACATTGCCTAACTCATTCTATGAAGCAAATATTACACTCATCCCAAAACCAGACACAGACACCTCCAAAAAGGAGAATTATAGGCCAATTTCCTTAATGAATATCGATGCAAAAATCCTTAATACAATAATGGCAAGCCAAATCCAACAACATATCAGAAAGATCATCCACCATGACCAAGTCAGCTTCATCCCAGGGATGCAGGGATGATTCAACATATGCAAATCTATACATGTAATACTGCACATCAATAGAAGCAAAGACAAAAACCGCTTTGATCACCTCAATAAATGCAGAAAAACCCTTCAACAAGATCCAACACCACTTCATAATAAAAGCTCTAAGAAAACTAGGAATAGAAGGAAAGTACCTAAACATTATAAAAGCTATTTATGACAAACCTACAGCCAACATCATACTCAACAGTGAAAAACTGAAACCACTCCCCCTAAAGTCAGGAACCAGACAAGGGTGCCTACTATCCCCACTCCTATTCAACATAGTACTGGAATTTCTAGCCAGAGCAATTAGGCAAGAAGAAGAAATAAAAGTAATACAAACAGGTAAAGAAACTGTCAAAACATCCCTATTTGCAGATGATATGATCCTATACCTTAAAGATCCAAAATACTCTACCCAAAAACTCTTAGACACCATAAACAGCTAAAGTAAGGTGGCAGGATACAAAATCAACCTACAAAAATCGTTAGCTTTTCTATACACCAACAACAAACAAACTGAGGACTATATGGAAACAATTCCATTCACAATAGCCTTAAAAAAAATCGAATACCTAGGAGTAAATTTAACAAAAGATATGAATGAACTCTACAAGGAGAATTACAAACTCCTGAAGAAAGAGATTGAGGAAGACTACAGAAGATGGAAAGATCTCCCATACTTATGGATTGGTAGAATCAACATAGTAAAAATGGTTATACTACCAAAAGCAATCTACATGTTTAATGCAATTCTCATCAAAATCCCAATGACATTCATCACAGAGATTGAAAAATCTAACCTAAATTTCATATGGAAACAAAAGAGACCATGAGTAGCCAAGGCAATATTCAGCAAAAACAGCAATGCTGGATGTATTACAATACCCGACTTCAAACTATATTGCATAGCAATAGCAATTAAAACCGCATGATACTGACACAAAAACAGGTATGAAGACCAGTGGAATAGAATAGAGGACAAAGATTGAATCCACACTGCTATGCCCACCTTATTTTTGACAAAGGTGCCAAAAACATACAACGGGGAAAAGACAGCCTCTTCAACAAATATTGCAAGGAAAAGTGGTTATCTGCCTGCAGAAAACTGAAACCAGAACCATGTTTATCACTGTGTACTAGTATCAGCTCAAAGTGGATCACGGATCTTAACATCAGACCCAAAAAGCTGAGGTTCGTACAGGAAAGGGCAGGGAATACTCTGGAAACAATAGGTATAGGCAAGGAGTTCCTGAATAGAACCCCAGCAGCTCAGCAACTAGGAAAAATGATGGACAAATGAATTACATAAAATTAAAAAGCTCTGCACAACAAAAGAAATGGTCTATAAACTGAAGAGACCACCCACAGAGTGGGAGAAAATATTTGCCAGCTATACATCAGACAAAGGACTGATAATCAGAATATACAGGGAACTTAAGAAACTAAACTCTCCTAAAATCAACAAACCAATTAAAAAATGGGCAACTAAACTTAATAGAACTTTCTCAAAAGAAGAAATTCAAGTGGCAAAAAAGCACATAAAAAAATGCTCACCATCTCTAGCCAAAAGGAAATGCAAATCAAAACCACACTAAGACTCCACCTCACCCATGTTAGAAAAGCCACCATCAAAAACCCCACCAACAACATCTGTTGACAAGGATGTGGGGAAAAAAGAACCCTCATACACTGCTGGTGAGAATACAAGTTGGTGCAACCACTCTGGAAAAAAATTTGGAGACTTCTTAAAAGCCTAATCATAGACCTGCCATAAAATCCAGCAATCCCACTCCTGGGGATATACCAAAAGGAATGCAACACAGGGTACTCCAGAGGCACCTGCATACCCATGTTTATTGCAGTGCTATTCACAATAGCCAAGTTATGGAAACAACCAAGATGCCCCACTACTGATGAATAGATCAAGAAAATGTGGTACTTGTACACAATGGAATTTTACTTAGCCATGAAGAAGAATGAAATCTTATCATTCCCAAGTAAATAGATGGAACTAGAGAACATCATTTTGAGTGAGGTCAACCAAGCTCAGAAGACAAAAAATCATATGTTCTCCCTCATATGCGGACTTTAGAGCTAGGGCAAATGCAGCAAATGGGTGGACTTGGATCACATGACAAGGGGAGAGCACATACAGGAGATATGGGAATAGGTAGAAAACCCAAAACATGAAAGTGTTTGATGTCCCCACTCCAGAGGAGCTAATACAGAAACCTTAAAGCAACAAAGGTCAATATGAGAAGGGGATCAGGAACCAGTGTAAAGATCAGTTAGAGATGAATCAACATGGGTCATAACACGTGTACATAAAAGCAATGCTAGGAATATTTCTGGATAGCTGTCAAAAACACTTTGTCTTCCTTATTATGCTTGTCTCTTTTCTTCAACAAAACTAATGATAAAGGCAGAACAGGACCTGCCTGGAACTGAGGGGGGAAAGGGGCAGAGTCTGGGAGAGGGGAGCCAAACAATGTATGCACATGTGAATAAATGAATAATTTTTAAAAACAGATTGGGTTGCCTTAGGAAGTAGCTACCCATCGGAATACTCAAGTATAAAAATAGTGGTTATTGATGGATACAATAAGAAGAGAATTCAAGATATTCATAGAAAGCTCTATTACATGATATCCCAATTGACTGCCAATTATTATTATATATGTAATATATTATAATACATTTTTAAAATATATTATAGGCTATTTTAACAAAATACTTAACACTAAAAAGTTTTATCTTCAGAATGAATGTTGCTTGGTTTTTCTTTGAGGGATTAGGACAAAAGTGTGATGGGCATGCTATGCCACTATTATTTTTCCAACATAGTATGAAAAACTGATATTGGGAGATAACATGAATTCTGGTTTAGAGAGAAGGCAGTCAATATCCAAGGAGACAGCATAGTGTCTCAAGGTGAGAAAAGACAAGAAATATGAGAACTAATAAGACAAGAAGACTGAGAAAAAGTCAGACAAAGCAAATGGTTGAGATATAGCACAATAAGCAATGGGCAAATGTTACCTTCCATATGCCAGGCATGGGGCTTAAAGAAACAGTAGAGAGTTAAAGAAGAGGAGACACATGTTTATGGATTCCAAAATCTCAGGTAAGATCTCTCCTCTGTAATTTGAGGGATGTCCTGAGGGCTAAATGAGAAAATATACCTGATGTGTTTGGCATGTTACTTTATCAGCATGCATTACTATGGCTATGGTTTGATAAGGTCTTGTGCACTTATCTCTTAGTTAATTAGAAGTTTATTCACCATCAAAGCTTGGCCTGATCTATTCAGCTATCGCCATGACAGTGACTAGAGATGTTCACAATATTCAAGCAAATGGTGAAATCAATGATGGCATTCAAATAAGAAGGAACATCCCAACTTAGTATTTGGAGCTGTGATTAGCTTTTCATTCCGATTTCTGAAGAGAAAAAACAAATCATTCTCTGTATATTGCAATGCCATAGTGTAAAATGACTGATGGTGTTCCTTAGCTTCAACCAAAAACTCAGTAGGAGAATTTAAGCTTCCCTGGACCATCTGGGCTTCTTATAAACCTGTTACCTATAATTAAGTGAAATACCAGCCAAAAATATTTAATTCAGATCATTTGTTTTGATAAAATATCTTCTAAGTTCAGCCTGCCAGGGTTAAGACAGTCACTTTACTTAATTTACAACTCTGTCAGTTTGACAGAAGGCAAATAATATAGCAAGACTTGGCAGCTGACCAGGGAAATTGTGCATGTGTAGGGTCAATTTTCAAAAAAGTGTTTTCAAATTGCAATGAATCAATGGTGGGTCTCCTGACATACAAATGATTGGGATAGACTTATAAACAGGAATTATGAAAGAATAGAAGGAATTATGGGAACGTAGTAGAATGGGATTAGAGAGAAAATTCTGAACCTTCCAAGGAAGGATAGGTTGGAAGAGTAGGGAGAGTAAAAGGGGCAATGCTGCAAGAAACATGCCAGCCAAAATACTAGTTAACATTTCTATATTATCTGTAAATTAGCAGAATAACAGCAGTATGAATAAAATTTTAAATCTCTGCTCTGTTTCCCCATGAAAGATTTTTATTAGCATATTTTAGTCATATAGGAGGGTTCACTGTCACATTTTCATACATGCTTACAATGTACCTTGGTTAGATTCATGCCCTTCATTATTCTCCCTCAATCCCCTCATTCCTACTTAAAACAATTTCAACAAGTTTAATTATTCTATTTTCATACAAGTATATAAAGCACATCAACCATACTCCCTTTTCTTCACCCTCTCTATTTACCCTCCCCCTCCTACTAGTACCCATGCCTTAACAATTCCTACTTTACTTTTCCAGCCTTTCATTTCTCAAGTATATATTCATTATTCAAAGGGGTTTCACCATTTTATTTCACCCATAATATATTACACTTTAACCAGATTAACCCTCCTTACTCTCCCTTATCCTTCTCCCCACCCCCTATTAAACAACAGCTTTCAATATGTCTTATGATGTCTGTGGCAGACTTTTTAAAGGGAGTTTTAAGAAGTAAAATGACTAACAAGGTGCAATAAAACATACCTGTAATGCCAGCACTTGGGAGGCCAAGACAGAGTGATCATGAACTCTAGGCTAGCCTGGACCACATAGTAAGATCCTCTCAGAAAGGGAAGAGAAAAGGGAAAGAAAATGTAAAAGAAAAACAGAAGTAAAATGACTAAGCACTCTCCAAATGTATATCAATCTTCTGATGGAACCAGAGACAGAACTGTGATTGTCTCTCTTCAATGTTACATTCTTAAAGTGATACCAGATCATGAAGACCCTTCCATAGAAGTGCTACACAGAAGCATAGCATAGACACAGAGACAGTAGGAAGTAGAACCTACTAGTTAAAGCATTTACTCCAGCAACAAACAAGCTTAGATTTGATTTCTTAACCATGCATGTACTTGAATCATTTGGTTATCTTTCCTAAATGTTGCTTTGGGTTTTCTTCTCCCATTTCTACAAGATTTGCATATCTAACTATTAATGTTGTTATAATAACAAATTATATAATAAATGTAATGTACACATGGGAGGTACTTAGTAAATGGTAGGTCTTACTATGAAGATCAGAGTTTTTAATATATCTCCCTAATCAGACCATTATCTCTGACAGACCCAATTTATTCTGAATATAAACAGAGAACCTTAACTACAAAAGAAGGTGAAATCTGATTATGTTCATGAACTACCTTAAAAAAGCATCAGAAATACACTATATTCATTTTCATACACAGACAAAGTACTAAAACTGACTGAATCAAATGTTTGGTATTAAGGGAAAATTAGGTTTGATTAGATAGATAGATAGATGACAGATAAGCAAAAGTTTGAGAACCATCATTGGAATAATGTAGGAAAATGATAGAGTTGGACATCCTACCATGCCCAGGTCTGTCTTTTGGTAGAGATTTTAATCATTCTTGCTAATAACTATGCAGAAAACTGAAGATCAGGAATCTTCCAGCCTCCTTCTGAGCATTCAGAGCTATATAATTTTTAAGGCCAAATAAAACAATGCAAGTTAAAAGTTCAAGTGAAAAGAACCTCTAGCAACTAATATACTCATTATCGGCAAACCAAATCTAACAACATATTGGTTAAGATCATTCACCATGACCAAGTCAGCTTCACCCCAGTGATGCAGGGATGGTTCAGCATACACAAATCATTAAATGTAATACGGCACATTAACAGAAACAAAGACAAAAACCACTTGATCATCTCAATAGACACAGAAAAAGCCTTTAATACAATTCAACACTATTTCATGGTAAAAAAAAAAAAACTCTGATGAAACTAGGAATAAAAGGAATGTATTGCAACATAAGGCTACAAAGGACAAAACTATAGCCAACATCATACCAAATGGGGAAAAACTGAAACCATTTCCCCTAAAGTCAGGAATGAGACAAGGGTGTCCACTCTCCCTACTCCAATTCAACATAGTCTTGGAATTCCTAGCCAGAGCAATAAGGCAAGAAGAAGAAATAAAAGGAATACAAATAGGTAAAGAAGTAATCAAACTATCCCTATTCACAGATGACATGATCTTATAACTAAAAGACCCAAAAAAACTCCTAGACACTATAAACAGCTTCAACAAAGTAGCGGGATACAAAATCAACTTACAAAAATCAGTAGTCTTTCTATACATCAACAATGAACAGATTGAGAAGGAATATAGGAAAACAATTCCATTTACAATTGCCTCAAAGAAATAAATGAAATACCTAGGAATAAACTTAACAAAGGATATGATTGGCCTCTACAAGGAAAACTACTAACCATTGAAGAAGACTACAGAAGATAGAAATATCTCCCATGCTGATGGTTTAGCAGACTCAACATAATAAAAATGACTATACTACCAAAAGCAATCTACTTGTTTAATGCAATTCCCATCAAAATCCCAATGACATTCATCACAAAGATAAGTTCATTTGGAAACACAAAAGACTGCTAACAGACAAGGCAATACTGAGGAAATAGAACAAAGCTGGAGGCATCACAATACCCAACTTCAAACTATACTACAGAGCCATAGCAATAAAAACAGCATCATACTGGCACAAAAACAGATATGAAGACCAGTGGAACAGAATAGAGAACCTGGATACGAATACACGAAGTTACACACACCTAATTTTTGACAACTGCCAAAAACATATGATGGAGAAAAGACAGTCTCTTCAAAAAATGTTACTGGGAAAATTGGATACAGAAAACTGAAACTAGAGCCATGTTTGTCACCTTGTACTAGTATCAACTCAAAGTGTATTAAGGACATTAAAATCAGACCTGAAGCCCTGAAGATAGTACAGGAAAGAGCAGAGAATACACGGGAAGCAATAGGCATAGTTCAGGACTTCCTCGGTAGAACTCAAGCAGCTCAGCAACTAAGAGAAAGGATCAACAAATAGGCTACATGAAATTAAAAATCTTCTGCACAACAAAAAAAAAAGTCTCTAAATTGAAGAGGCCACCCACAGAATGGGAGAAAATCTTTGCCAGCTATATTTCAGACAAAGGACTGATAACCAGAATATACAGGGACCTCAAAAAACCAAACTCCCAAAAAATCAATAACCCAATAAAGAAATGAGCAAATGAACTGAATAGAATTTTTTCAAGGGAAGAAGTCCAAATGTCTAAAACACACATGAAAAAATGCTCACCATCCCTGGCCATAAAGAAAATGCAAATCAAAACCATACCAAGATTCCACCTCACTCCTGTTAGAATAGCTACCATCAAGAACACCACCAAGATGTGGAGGGAAAGGAACCTTTATACACTGCTGGTGGGAATGTAAGCTAGTACAATCTCTACGGAAAACAGTATGGAGGCTCCTTAAAAAACTAAAAATAGATCTGTCATACGATCCAGCAATACCACTCCTGGGGATATTCCCAAAGAAATGTGACTCAGGTTATTACAAAGGCACCTGCACACCCATGTTTATTGCAGCACTATTCACAATTGCTAAGCTATAGAAGCAGCCAAAATGCCCCACTACTGACAAATGAATTAAGAAAATGTGGTATTTATACACAACAGAATTTTGCTCAGCCACAAAGAAGAATGACATTCTGTCATTTGCAGGTAAATGGATGGAATTGGAGAACATCATCTTAAGTGCAGTTAATCAAACTCAGAAGGCCAAAAGTTGCATGTTTTCCCTCAGATATGGATTATAGACCTAAAACAAATGCAGCAGTATCATGGGACATGATCACACTAAGGGAAAGCCACATGCAGGAGGGATAGGGCAAGGGAAGGAAACCCAAAACCTTGCATGTGATTGACATGCTCATAGGACAGGAATGGATATAGAAATCTTAAAATGGCTGGAGCCACCATGGGAAGGGGACTAGAGAGGAGTGAAGGGGACTGGTAAGGATGTACAAATTGGGGTTGTAATAATTACATGCATGGAAACAACACAAGGAAACTTCCTGTGTAGCTATCTTTATGTCAAACTAGCAAAAACGTCATGTTTCTCTTTTTTACCTTTTATGTTTTTCTTCTACAAAATCGGAGAACAGGAGGGAGGAACAGGTTCTGGGAAGGGGGTGGGAGGTGGAGGGAGTTGGCACCAGTGGGAAGGGGGAGGTGACAGGGAGAGGAAGATGAATGCAGTGCAAATAAAGTATACACATGAATGTGAATGCAAAAATGATACCCGCTGAAACTGTTCCAGGACTCAGGGGAGGTGGGAGAGTAAGTGGAGGGGGGGGATTCAAGTAAGATATATTTGGTATATTGTAAGAATTTTTGTAAATGCCACAATGTACCCTCACTCAGAACAAAAATTAAAAAATAAAAATAAATATTTGAAAAAAGTCATTATTATATTCAACCATTGCAATTTTACCCATTCTAGACCATAAATCACAATCAAGTGTATGACAAAGAAGCATAGATTTTTGTGGTGGTACAAGATGGAATGATGGTAGTTCTCTTCTTTCACTACAAATGTTGAAAAGTTAAGGAAATGGAGGCCAAATGTTTCCATTTCTTGAGTTGTGTTCCTGTTGCTCATTTGTAGTATGATCCTGAAGGAGCTACACCAATGTATTCTCCAGAGAGAGCTAAACCATAGAATTACCAAGGGCAGAACTAAGCTGCAAAAGTTTAGGTAACTCACTCTTGATAGGGGCAAAATTTTCTCATTTTATTGTTTCCAGGTGATAAGTGAGACAGGAAAAAGATCAGTACAAGTATATTGGAGCTCTCCAAAGAGGCAGAACCAATAGATAGATAGATTAAAAGATAGATGATAGATTAGATAAGATGATAGACAGATAGATAATAGCTTAGATGATAGATAAGATGATGGACACATAGAGAGAGAGAGAGAGAGAGAGAGAATTTACTAGCAGAATGGGCTCACATGATTATGGAAGCTGAGAATTCCCACAACACACTATCTGCAAACTGAAGAACTAGAGAAGTGGTAGCATGGTTCAGTCCAAGTCAGAAATCCTGAGAACCAAGGAAGTCAACAGTAATTCTCAAATTGATGCTGAGGGCTCCATGGCCCTAGGAGGCCAACGGAGCAAACCTCAGAGACCAAAGGCCAAAGAATCTGCATTCTAATCTCCAAGAGTGGAGGAAGGAAATCCAACTGCTGAAGAGAGAAAGAAAGAAAGAAATAGAATTTCCTCTTTGCTCCAACTGCACCCTAAAGCACTTGTTTGTTGCCTGCCAGGGCTAAAGGTGAATCTTCCCCACTCGGTTCACTGACTCACACACTAACATCCTTCAAAAACACCCACGCAGACATACACAGTAGCAGTGCCTTGCAAACCATCTAGGGTCCCCTCTATGCTATCTAGTTGGTTAATTTGAATTAACCACCACCACAACCTTTGATATTTTCTTAATATTCTGCACCTTCAGAACCCAAGGTGAAACAGGGGCCGGGAGCAATACATTTATGAATGCTTCTGTATGACTGACTTACGGAAGAGCTTCTAAATCCCATCTATTCTGTCTATTCTAGTGACCAAGGCCAAAGATCTATTGTCTTAAGTTTCCATCTGTGTTTCCCTAACCTAACTTCTCACAACATCTATTTTGAAAGACTAGTATAGAAAAAACAAAAACGGAAAACTTTTTCCTTTATCTTCTGGAAGCTTGTTATTTAAAGTGGGCTTCTTAGAATTACCTGGCAGGTTGTTAAAATGCAAGACTCTCGTGCCCCACTCTAGAGTCGGAACCTGCATTTCACAGGATGCCCAAGCACTCTCATGCCAACAATCCCATGCAAAGATCTATTCCATTCAAAGCTCTATTCCAATTTTATGAAGTCCTATTTGTCCATTCTTTCTCTTAGTTGCTGGGCTGCTGGGGTTCTATTGAGGAAGTCCTTGCCTATACCTATTAGGTCCAGAGTATTTCCTGCTCCTTCCTGTACTAACTTCAGAGTTTGGGGTCTGATAGTAAGGTCCTTGATCCATTTTGAGTTGATACTAGTACAGGGTGATAGACATGGATCTAGTTTCAGTTTCTTGGAGACGGATAACCATGTTTCCCAGCAACATTTGAAGAAGAGGCTGTCTTTTTCTCCATCATATATTTTTGGTAACTTTGTCAATGCTCACCATCTCTAGCCATAAAGGAAATGCAAATCAAAACCACACTAAGATTCTACCTCACCCTTGTTAGAATAGCCATCATCAAAAACACCACCGACAACAAGTGTTGGCGAGGATGTGAGGAAAAAGGAACCTTTGTATATTGCTGGTGGGAATGCAAGCTGGTGCAACCACTCTGGAAAAAAATTTGGAGGCTTCTCAAAAATCTAAATGTAGATCTGCCATATGATCCAGTAATCCCACTCCTGGGTGTATACCAAAAGTAATGCAACACAGGGTACTCCAGAGGCATCTGCACACCCATGTTTATTGCAGCACTATTCACAATAGCCAAGATATGGAAACAACCAAGATGCCCCACTACTAACGAATAGCTCAAGAAAATGTGGTATTTATACACAATGGAATTTTACTCAGCCATGAAGAAGAATGAAATCTTATCATTCCCAAGTAAGTAGATGGAACTGGAGAACATCATTCTGAGCAAGGTTAGCCAGGCTCAGAAGACCAAAAATCGTATGTTCTCCCTCATATGCGGACTTTAGATCTAGGGCAAATATAGCAATGTTGTTGGACTTGGGTCACATGGGAGAGCACATACGGGAGGTATGGGGATAGGTAGAAAACCCAAAACATGAAAGCATTTAATGTCCCCACTCCAGAGGAACTAATACAGAAACCTTAAAGCAACAGAGGTCAACATGAGAAACCAGTGTAAAGATCAGTTAGAGATAAATCAACTTGGTTGTAATAACACATTTGTACATGAAAGCAATGCTAGAAATCTCTCTATATAGCTATCCTTAACTCAACTAGAAAAACGCTTTGTATTTCTCTTTAACAAAATTAGAGAACAGATTCTACCTGGAAGTGAAGGGGGTTGGGAAGGAAAGGGTGGGGTCAGGGGGCAGGGGGTAGAAATGACCCAAACAATGTATGTACATGTGAATAAATGAATAAAAAAAAAGTTCTATTCCAGATTTTTCCCTCCTCAGGAGAAACACAGCAAAATCTTCTCTGTCTATTCCATTATGTCCAAACAAAGCCCTAGCAGCCCAGATTACAAAAGGATTATTTGTTAATCGTTAGGCATTGTACAAGCACAGCAAGTGTCCTGATTCAAACTCATCAAAAATGACTCAGCTCATCATTAAAAGTGCAATTTGTGAATGTATACCTGGCTTGTGGAAACCATAAGTATTCATCCATGTGAATGAAGAGTCCTGCAAATGAGGGGCTAAGCAAGATCACAGTTGGATGGTCTGTTAACTCCCACTTTCTGACATCTGAACTGAACTTATAACAACAGGGCCATTCTTTTACTCACTCACTACCAGTAGCATTTCACTTAAAGCACCTATCGCTTTTCTATAAAGGGCATATCTAGAATTCATCCATGAGCTTCAACCAAACATATGCTATGGATATCTGTAAGAGAAAAGGCAAAGGAGGAAAAATTTTCAATGCTTATCAAATAGGGAAGTCATTATTCACACATTCCTACCTTTATTTGATAAATATTTCTTGGTTTCTCTGCCTTGATGAAAATAAGACATTAATTTATCCTATTATTAGAATAAATTAACAGATAAATTAACAAGCAGTTAGTCTGTGTTGTCTAACTATAACAGAACACCTGAGGCAAGCAAACTTTATAAAGAAAGGGGGGTTATTTAGCTCACATTTTTGGAGGTTGAAAGGCCAAGGTTGAGCCAGGTACCTGTGGCTCATGCCTGTAATCTTAGCTACTTAGGAGGCAGAGATCAGAAGGGTCACAGTTCAAAGCCAGCCCCCGGGGAATTAATTCCGTGAGACCCTATCTCGAAAATACCTAACATAAAAAAGGGCTGGTGGAGTGACTCAATATGTAGACCCTGAGTTCAAGCCCCAGTACCAAAAAAAAGGAAGAAAGAAAGGCCAAGAATGGGTGGTCCTGTTGGCTCAGCCTCTGGTGAGGGCCTCCTGGCACTGTGGCAGGACTACACATGGGAAGAAGGATCACATCTTGAAATAGGAAACCAGAGAGAAAGGACTGGGCTGGGCAAATTTCTTTTATAACAATCTTCTTGTGAAAGCTAACCAGATAAAAGACGCTCAGGTTCAAAGATGAAGAAGGGTCCCCTTTTGTAGCCCAAGAGGACTGGGTGTGTAACTCAGCTGTAGCATATGCAAGGCCCTTGATTCAGTCAATCCCCAGCACTACAAAAAAAAAGGCCCAAAGTACAAGATCAGTAATAGGGTGATGAAATAGAGATTCAAAGGCCATGAGAGATCTGATTAGAGACAATCTGTTTCTAGGTTCTTTCAGTTGTTGGCAGGATTCTGTTCCATAAAGTTGTAGAACTGAGGTCTTATTCTTGGTGACTATCAACTGGGAGTCGCCCTAAGCTGCCAGAGGACTTTATCCAGATGTGGCACATAGCAGAGCCAGCAACAGTGAGACAGATCCTTCTCGGACTGTCACTTCTTCTGCCTCCTCTTTTTCCCCAGTATCTCTCTGACTAACTCTATTTCCTTTCCAGGACTCATGGGGTCCCACTCTGATACTCCAGGATCATTCCCGATTTTAAAGTCTGCCGATTAGCAGCCATAATTCCATGAGTGAAATCCCTTCGCAGTTGTACCTAGATTCACATTTGATTGAATAGCTCCAGAGGACAGGAATCTGGAGGACATCTTTAGGATTCTGCCCACCACAATGCTATAAAATAATTGATTTAGGGAGGCTTGCTAAAGAATATCTTAAGCAGATGCTAGCTGTGGCAAGAGGCTGTACCATCTATCTTAGGTTTGGTCGGGCTGGTGTGTCTGAAATGTCCTCGGAAACCCAGGATTCCAGCAGCATCAGTGCCGATCCCACCATCTACTGCCACAGAGCTCTGTGGTAAGCACTTTCAGGGTCCTGTTTCAGACCTTTTGCTACATTGAAGAGTCAGGTAATCTCACTACCAACTATAAAAATGCAATACATTTAGGAAATAACAAAACAAATAAAGAGTTTAATTTTCTGAAAACTTATTATGATACAGTTAGGCAGCATGCTGTCATTTTTGGATCACAAGGGTGATTGCCCTGGTCACGGGGCTCATTTCCATTCTTGCACACTGGGAACACACAGTAACACTAATGGAAGGAGCCCTGGATGCTGAGGGAAGAAGAAAATTCCATTAGTGCACTTGGGATTGTTATTCCTTAACTGCAATTACGCTTTCAGGAGAGTGTTACTTTAAGAACCACCCATTTAATTTCTTAGACTTCAAAAACCTTCTAATAGAGTAATTGCCTGACACCTAGGAGGCAAATTGAAATGAAACTCCTTTTACTGAGTGGCAAAAAAGTTCTGTGTCACTAGTAGTGAATGCAAAAATAAGTAAGACCAGATGAATGGCCCTCAATCGCATCTGTCTTCTCCTGCCTTTCTCTTCTCTGCCATTTGTGGATCATAACACCTACCACACCACACTGAAAACCCCAAGGGGGCTTTGAAATCCTGTTTTCCTTCCTGAAAACAAGGAAAAGCAATCAATTAGTTTGGTCTGTTGAGTGTCATCTTGCTGAATCACTTCCCAAAAAGATTTTAAATGACCCAGCCTCCTAGCATGGAAAGACTTTTGAGACTGACGTACCTGGGTTCTTCCACCATTACAACCTTAGGTAAGTTGTGGAAACCCTCCAAGCCTCAGATGTGTCAACTATGACATTGAATGGCAACATTCATGACTTAGATCGTTAAGAGAATTAAAATAGAAAATTTTTCTGGCACAGAGTAGATGCTCAAATATTAAATCTCCTGTTCCTATTCTCCTGTCTCTTTGTTTAGGGCCTAATTAATTCATGGCTTTTGCACACAGGCATGTTGCAAATAGATCCTCTAAAAGCAAGACTAGGGTTGGAAACAGCGCAAATGGTTAGAGCACCTGTCTAGCAAGTGAGAGGTACTGAGTTCAAACTCCAGTACCTCCAAATATAAATAAATAAATAACAAGAAGCATGTAAATGTAATTCCATGAAAAGATTATTTGATTGACATTCAGGACATTCAGGCCCAGGCAAGGAAAGTGACCTTCATTAAGTCAATTGCCTCTCGGTTGTGGTTTCCACGGATTTAAGAAGTAATTTAACCTTACGAATTGCCCAGCTCTAAAATGTCATGTTAACGCCATTTTCACTTCTTTAAAGACCCTCCTGAACAAGCGGTAGGCATTTAACTAGTTCTCAGTATGATAGGCTTAAGGGCAATAGCTGCTAGGTAGTAATGGAATAAATCAAAAGCTCCCTACTCTTAATCTTAACCAGGTATTTCTATGAAGATTTGAAAACAAACAAAATTTCCCCTTGGGAATTGGAAAATAGTAAACAGCAGCTAATGCTCGATGTCTTATGAAGTGTTTGGATGTGGAACAGCCTAATTTCTTTTTGCTCTTAATGATGAGTTACTGATTTATTTGGGAGTTGGATTGCTATTCATCATAAAGAATTACACATGTAAGGATACATGGGAGAAGTCCTAAGAGTTGTGAAAGCTTATGAAGTTCCTGTAGACTGTGACCACTTGTTAACTTCTGAGATGGTGACTAGGAGGCCTGGCACGTTTTCTTAGGAGTTATTTTTTAGTTGAGTTTTAATTTACATTGAATTAAATGCTCATGTTTAAGTATATTTTCATGTGTTTTGACACTGTATACCACTTCATAACCACTACACCAAATAAGATATAGAATAGTTGCCTTTACTCCAGAAAATTCCCACAAAGTTTAACCTTCCCCACAAAGCAGCCCCTGCTCCAATTTCTTTCACATTATCTTAGTTTTTGTCTATTCTAGAACTTCACGTACATGGAATATACAGTATGTATTTTGTGTCTGGCATCTTTTACATCCATAACATGATGTATCCATGTTATGTACACACTTTTTATTGCTGACTAACATTCTATTACATGAAAATACACAATTTGTATATCCATTCACCTATCAATGAACATTTGGCTATTTC
Organism: Castor canadensis; assembly: GCF_047511655.1. Classification (NCBI taxonomy): domain Eukaryota; kingdom Metazoa; phylum Chordata; class Mammalia; order Rodentia; family Castoridae; genus Castor; species Castor canadensis. Next base: position 26,896,923 of record NC_133400.1, read on the forward strand.
TAGCTTTTGGTTTTCATGAATAAAGCTATTGTGAACATCCTGCCTTTTGTGGCATTTTTGGTATTTCTCACTAGTAAATAATCAGAAGTAGAATTGTTGGGTCATTGGATGGATACAGAGCATGATATTTTTAACCAACTCCCAAGTGGTATTATTTCTACTAATCCTCAGACCACACTTTGTATAACACTGGACCAGATAAACTTCTAATTAGAGCTTAGTCTTAGTTAGAGAAAGTAACTTAGAAGGTTATTTGGTCAATTAACAAAAGTCCCAGAGCTACAAGGTAATCTTTGAAGCCTTGCCTCTACCATCACTGGTACCTAGAATTAGAATTTCAAAGACTACTTAAATTGCAATGTTAATTGAGAGTGCTCTAGATTCATCTCCACATTTTGGGATATATGGACAGTTGACTGAGTGATTGAGGTAGACATTATATACTCTCAGAATTACTGTGCCCTTTAAATGAAGCAAAATTCATTTTCAAGAAAACCCCAGTAGCATGTTCTTTTATGCTTTTACCATGAAAGAAAGAAGCCTCCAGTGGGATTCAGTTTTCCATGGGGTAGCTTATTAATCTTTTCCAAAGTCCTTTTTTTTATTATTGTTGTACTAGGGGTACATTGCGATATTTAGCAAAGTTCTTACAACATATCATAGTTGAATTCACCCTTCCACCATTCTCTTTTATCCCCCTTCCACCAATTCCTGGAATAGTTTCAACAGGTCTCATTTTTCCATTTTCATACATGAGCACATAATATTTTCATCATATTCACCCTCCTATACCCTTTCCTTATATCCTCTCCCTTCCCACTGGTACCAAATACCCAGACAGGTCTTGTTTTACATTCCTGTCCTCCATTTTTTTAAAAAGGCATTTTTGTTTGTTTAAGATATTTATACAGGGAGTTTCATTGTGACATTTCATGTATATATGTATTATAAACCAAATTAGTTCATCCCCTCTATTTTTCTCCTTTCTACCTTAGTCCTCTTCTTATGGTGATTTCAACAGGTTTTAAAATTCTATATTCACTCTTGTATAGAAAGTACATCAACCATATTCACCTTCTTAACTTCCTTCCTTTACTCTCCCTCTCTTGTCAGTGACTTCCCCTTAGTGTCACCTGTTTTTCATAATGATGCTTATATTTTTATTGGGTCTATCTCCCACATATGAGAGAAAACATGTGTTATTTGTCCAAAGCCCTTTTTCAATGGCCACCTAGATCTAGCTCTACATGTACCCTTCATCTGATTTCCAGATTGAATGTCTAATTTTCTTACCAAAGCAAAAGTTTGACTATTACTTGATTAATTTAACCACATTCTTCTTTGTCATTAGAACAAATCTAAGTGTCTTAGCTGACAAACACAACGTTAGAGACATCCTGATTCTGATAAATGGTTTCCTTAAATGCCTTGTAACTGTTCTTTGCATAGATGCTTATTTGATTCCAAATTGCTCCTCTCCTGAAAACTGGAATCTAGACTGCAAGGGATAGCAGAAATCTCGGGTAGAGAGTGAGGTTAGTATGCAGAACCTATATTTGTGATTCCTTAAATATTTAAGTCACTTTTCCTTCTATTTTTTTCCTATTTTTCCATTTTCAGGTTCCCAAAGAGAGCTCGGTTATTCACTGTTACAAAAGTAGCCATTGATTATCTTGAAAATCCAAGCAACAGAAAAAAAAAAGGTAATGATGCCAACTACTCAGCTGCTTAGATAGCCAGACTTTTATTAATAGATATAATTGTTTTTCACACCTTATTAAATAACATGAAAAGCAGGAAAGAAACAGTATTACTGGTGGTTTTTAGCCAGGTTTCTGTAAGTCTTAGTCATAAAGTAATTATTCAAACAAATGAAGAAAGGCAGGACAATCTATTAAAAGAACAATATCTCCTTTTTTAAGATAAAGTACATAAATATTATACAATTCAAGTAGATCATTTTTCTTTGTGCACTTTACCACTTGGTGAAAAATAAATTGCAATCAATTCTATTTAATGATTGCATGTTATATACAGTATAATTCACTATTATTATTCTAATATCTTTATTGTTATAGTGGATTATTCTTGCTATTGATAGTTTTATTATTAGCTATAATTGCAGCTCATTTAATGAAGCACTTTCTCATTGCAAAGCATTTGTAGTATTACTAAAGTTCACACAAACCCAGAGTTAGATACTGCTTGTTTCTTATTAAAGAAATTGAGGCTAAGAGAGCTTAGCTTAAAGACTTATGTGTTGATCTGCTAAAAATATCAAATCTTCCTGGCTCCAAAACCCATGCTCCTTGACCCTCCCATAGTTGGTTGCACCAGCTAAGGAGCTCAAAGAAAACACAATATAGTAAGCTTCAATGTTCAACAAGGTGGTGAGGATGTTTGTCTATACATTAGCCATAGATGGCATTGAGGGGTAGAATAACTTTGCATTCAGTGTTCCTTACCTTTACCTTTCTCTTTCCTTTTCTTTTTTTTTTTTTTTGAATGTATCAATCCTTTGTACCTAAAGCCTGTTGTGAGGTATCTGATTCACCAATGTTCCTATTTCTATGTCTTAATTACTGTATTACTAACTTCACTATTAGAGAAATTTGGGGTTTTGTTTTGCTTAAATAACTTATTTACTATTAAAATATCACCCTTCTTTTTCCTTTTGCTCTCTTAACACTTGACAAAGATAGAGTTTGTCCACAATGGCCATACAGCTAACCCAATTATCTCAGGGTAGGGGAAAGGATGAAATTTGTGAGATCCACTTAATGCAAATATCTTTGTTAATATTTCTTATTTAGTCCTTTGTTAAGATTTCCTAATTAGTCCATATTCCTGCAACTCTTCGCTCCACAATAAATTGTCCTGATAATTTTATTAATACAGGTCACTTTCATATAGTGGGAAGATACCTTCTAGAGTCAGACAGACCTGGGTTATATTTTAATACTTGTGGCTATACCATTAACTTCTCTGAACCTCAGATTTCATGTTTGCAAACCACTACAGAAGGATGTTTTGAGGATTTAAGAAATAATAATATGTAGAAACCTGGTACAATCAAAGATGTACTCAGATAACATTGATTCATTTCCACTGTCTCTCTTCTGCAGATGTAATGGGGGTAGAAGGACATATGCTTACTAGTAATAATATCTCCAAGTGCAATAGTGGAGAAAGCCCTCGAAACAAATCAGCATAAAGATGATGCTAAATAGGTTAGCAACTCATCTGCCTCTGTTTCTTTCCTCTATTCAAAAAATATTTATTTTTGACAGTACATGACACTCTCTGGTTGCTCGACCTATGCTCCAGACACAGAGGGTGACAATAATCCAGACATTTAAACATCTATAAGAAGAGAGTTCCAGAAGGTAGGAGCAGTAGGCTCAAATTCTCTAAGACAGAAATATAAGATAAATTCAAGAATCAGGAAAGTGATCAACACACATGGAATGTTATGAGTCTGGGGAGAGATGTGAAATGGCATTGAAAGCAGTCAATTGCCAGGCTGTGGGAAGTCTAATGCACTCCTTTCTCTAACCCTGAACTAGACATTTCCTTAAATCATCATGGCTTTGCTTTTTGCAAAATTATGTGGTTCTCACTTTACTTCTGGATGAACCTGTGCCTAGTTACCATTTGTTACAGTGGTCTTTTTTCCCTGTTGTTGCTACAGAGAGTCTAACTTAAATGCATAGCATGAATAAAAAGTATAACAAAAGCATTTGAAGCTTTTGAGATGACCAAATCTAGCAGGATTGCACAAAGGTTAAAACCTTAACTTTAGGGTAGGAGCTGCCATGTTTAGATCCCAAGCTATGACACAGGCTGGCTTTGCAATGCAAAGCAAATCCCTTCATTTCTGTGTGCTAGCTCTTCTGTAAATGGAAGAGGAGGGTTCTAAGAAAACTCTGCTCCAGTGTACTTCACATGACACCTGACACAAAAGCATCCATTGCAAGCTATTCATTATTATTAATATGTGGTATCACTTGACTATCACTCTCAAAAACCAAGAAGAATGACAAAGTCTTTATTTTTATGATAAGTTTGTAACTGCCAACATGATTACCTGTGGCTTCTCCCAGTTAGGTAAAATTATGAGTTAATCAGTTTAAAGTGGTAATAAGTCCTTCTGTGTCACCAATTCTCATCCTATGGTAACAATCATGAGTTGAAGGAGAGTTGTGCATTTATTTTTCTTCAATCACTCCTGTGCATTCATTTATTCGTTTCTGCATTTACATATCCATTAATCACCTATTATGTTCTATACCTGTTGTTGGGCACTTAATATAACATGAAGAAGGATAAATCACATGCCTTATTGTTAAAATATTCACAGCCTAGCACATTTAAGAAGCAGTAAATAAGTACTTCCGTTAAGTTAGTTAAGCACAAACAAGCACAAATTACCAAGAGTAGAATTTTAAAGGTGAGGTTGGAGGTCTTGAAACCACACATCACACTGGGCCTTGGGAAAGTCTTCTTGGAGGAAGTCACAAATGGCCACATTTAAAGGGTAATTGAGAAGGTGTAACAGTAAAAGGAAAATGTGTATTCTCGGCAGACCTGTTTGGAGATCTAGTTAGCAGCTAAGTGGTGATCAAAGAACACTGGGTCATGGAACTGTGCTCAGAAAGTTAGTCAGGAGCATAGGACTCAGAGAGGGTATGGAAGGAGAAGGTTTACAACTGAGATATCAGAATTCTCATGGAGGCATGGTTCTGAACTCAAAATTGGGTTGAGCAACTGGAGAGCATCATGTATTGTTAATATGAAGATGAACCAATCAGAAACTTTCTGGACAATCCAGCAATGAAGGCTCCCTCATGCTTAATCTCTTGGGTTATTTGGAAGCCCATGAATTTAAAGGTTATCTCCTTTTCACTTAGTTCACATATGAAGCAAAAATGAAACAATGGGAATCCCCATTCTCTGGCCTTATTTCTCTGTTTCTTGTGGGTTCCCAGTGGGTTCAATCTTTAGAGGACAAACTGAAGGCTCACTCATCCTCTCTTCTCCAGCATAATCCATGACACTGTGCATCCTGATAAAGTCCCTAGGAGGGTAACAAGGTAGCTACAATGTCTATGTTCTCAAGAAAAATATACTCAGAATACTTATTAGCCCTCAACAAGGAGATAGCTGCTAGTCTATTCTCTGTACTCATTGAGAAAGATCATACAAATGTTCTGCTTGGTTTTCAAATTGAATGTGCACCTGGTTGGCTTTATTTCTCCTTAACAAGTCTAGAAGATGATACTAAAAGCTCCTCAAGTTGCATGGCTGCCCCTTCTGGCTTTAAAATTCAAGGAGCCAAAATGGGCCAAAATGTTTTTAATTCCTGAAAAAGAAAAAAAAAACTCACACAGAGTTCATAGACTTCGATAAGAATGGAATTTCTTTAAGCCACAAACCTGACCACATGGCTTGTTGGTAGTAAATGTAGGGGGAGAAATAGAAAGAATACTGTTGTTATTTCTTGAAATGCACCCCCATTTCTTTAGTAAACATGTGTGCCCTGACCTGTAGAATGTACTTATGGTGGGTAATCTTTAGATAGCACTTTTAGGGAACTTTTAAAACACAAGACAAGCCATCTTGTTTTCAATGACAGTAGAAGGAAGTCATAAACCATATTTTTTTTTCTTTTTGGCAGTACTGGGGTTTGAACTCAGGGCTTTGCACCACACCTCCAGCCCTTTTTGCTCTGGTTTTTTTTTTTTTTCATTGTTGTCCTGGGGGTATACCATGGCATTTACAAAAGTTCTTACAATATATCAAATATATCACCCTTTCCCCACATCTTTCCCTCTCCTACTGGTGCCAGCCCCCCATCCCCAAGATAGGACCTGCTCCTCCCTCTTTTTCTCCAAGTTTGTAAAAGAACAAAAAAAAATGACGTGTTTGTTTGTTTAAGACAGCTATACAGGGAGTTTCCTTGTGACATTTCCATGTGTATATGTGTTTTAATCCACATTGGCTCATCTCTATTTTTCTTCTTTCTACCTTAGTCCCGTTCTTATGGTGATTTCAACAGGCTTAAAATTTCTATGTTCATTCTTGTATAGAGAGTACATCAACCATATCCACCGTCTGAACTTCCTTTTTTTACCCTCCCTCTCTCGTATGTGACCTTCCCTTAATATCATCTTCTTTCATATAGTGCTCCATTTGTATTAGGTTTATATTCCACATATGAGAGGAAACATGTGACTTTTGGACTTCTGAACCTGGATAACTTCACTTAAGGTAATGTTCTCCAATTCCACCCATTTACCAGCAAACAACAAAATTTCATTCTTCTTTGTGGCTGAATAAATTTCATTGTATATAAATGCCGCATTTTATTAATCCATTCATCAGTTTGGGGGCATCTTGGCTGTTTCCATAGTTCAGCTATTGTGAATAATGCTGCAGTAAACATAGGTGTGCAGGTGCCTCAAATTTCTTCAGGTGTATCACTAGGAGTGGAATTGTTGGATCATTTGGCAGTTCCATTTTTAGTTTTTTGGGGAGCCTCCATACTGTTTTCCATAGTGGTTGTACTAAATTACAGCAGTGTATGAGGGTTCCTTTCTCCCCACATCTTCGCCAACATTTGCTGTCATTTGTGTTCTTGATGGTAGTCATTCTAACAGGAGTGAGGTGGAATCTTAGTGTGGTTTTGATTTGCACCAGGGCCAGGAATGGTGAGCATTTCTTTATGTGTTTTTTAGCCATTTGGACTTCTTACTTTGAAAAGGCTCTATTCAGTTTAGTTGCCCACTTCTTTATTGGGTCATTGATTTTTTGGGAGTTTAGTTTTTTGAGCTCCCTGTATATTCTGGTTATTAATCCCTTGTCTTATGTATAGCTAGCAAAGATTTTCTCCCTTTTTGTGGACATCCTCTTCAATCTGGTGACCATTTCTTTTGTTGTGAAGAAGTTTTTTAGTTTCATGTAGTCCCATTTGTCAATCCTTTCTCTTAGTTGCTGTTATTTTGAGGTAAAGTCTCACTTTTTTGCCCAGGCTGGCCTGGACTGCAATCCTCCTATTTCAGGTTTCCCTCTATCACTGGAATGACAGATCACACCACCATGCCTAGCTTGTTTTCTGTTGAGATGGGGTCTCGCAAACTTTTTTGCTTCTGCTGGCCTGGAACCACCATCCTCCCAGCCTCCCAACTATTGATTGAAATGGATTCCCACTAACTTTTTGCCCAGACTGGTCCTGAGCTATGACCCTCCCAATCTCAACTTCCCTCATAGCTTGGATTACAGGCATCAGTCACCAGTGCCCCATTCCTAAACCATATTTTTAAAAAATTCATACATCTCTGCCACCCATTAATGCATCTAATTCTATTTTCCCAGACTGCAGATTAATTTTAGAAAGTACAGTTATATGAAATAATTTAATGTCTCATTCTCCTAAGTATTTCTGATAATTTCTGATCCTTTTTCTAAATTGCTTAAATTAATCACTTGAGCAATATCATATGATAATGTGATAGACAATTTGCTCCACCCACACACAAAAAAACGATTTCTGCATCTGATTGCTGACACCTGTGAATATAAAAAATACTTTACAGATGTGATTGAGGACCTTGAAGATTAACCTGGATTTTCCAGGTGGACTCTATAATCACAAAGCTTTTTTTTTTAATAAGGGTGAGGCAAAAGTGCCAGGTCCTAAGAATGCACTGTGATACAGAAAGCAAATGTTGAATGAATTGGGGCCACAACCCAACAGACATTGACAGTCTCTAGAAGCAGCAAAAAATAAGGAATGAATCCTCTGCAAGAGCTACAAAAATTGACCTTCAGATATGCAAAACAATAAAATTGTGCTATTTTAAGATGGTAAGCTTACAGTAACTTGTTAAAGTAGCAATAGGAAACTAATACAGATAATAACTTCTGTGTACCTATCATTTGGTACCACTTCCATATACATTGGACAATCTTGTTCTTGTAACCTTCCTTTGAGCTGGGCAAAACTTTCATGACTCCCATTTTCAATATAAGGAAACTGAGCTTTGGAGAATTTAATTCATGTATCCAAGGACAGATTATGATCTAGAGCTGTGAAACTGTAAAGCTAATCTCATTCCTGGTCCAATCATCTCTGCACTGTAGCATACTCTTTGTGAGTATGCTCACAAAGATGGTTTCCATCTTCATCACTTCTCTTTTGTTTTCACCAACACTGGGATTGAACTCAGAGCCTTGCACTTACTAGGTAAATACTCTACCTACTGAGCCAACTTCATCATTTCTTATATCAACACTTCCTTTATCACCTTTTAATTCCTTCAAGCTAACTAATGCTAGAAAGGTGCATCCTAGTCTTACTCTTCCAGAAATTTCCCCTCTACATACCTGTCATGATTAATAGGCTATAAAGATATGCCCTCAAAACCCTTATTATGAACTAAACATTTGCATCCCTTACCCCCCAAAAAATCATATGTTGAAGGTTTAACCCCCAATATGTAGGTATTAGGATGAGGTACTTTTGGAGGTTTAGATGAGATCATGAGGCTAGAGCCCCATGATAGCATTAGTACCTTTATAAGAATAAGAAGAGACACCAGTACTTTCTCTCTCTCCATCATGGGAGGCTGCAATAAGATGGCAGTCATCTGTAAGACAAAAAGAGAGTCCTCAAGAATCTAATCATGCTAGTATTCTGATCTTGGACCTTCCCAGTCCCCAGAACTGTAAGAAATAAATGCATGTTGCTTATGCCACCCAGTCTATTGGTATTTTATTATAGTGGCCAAAGATAACTAAGAAAACCCTTATTCTCTAGAACAAAATCCTCATTGTCACAGTATACAAATAGCAATACCTCATTCCATGGATCATTATATTTACCTGTTGTAGGACCTTCATGATTCTCCTAATTACATTTCTAGCAGAAATATAACCAAGTTACAGATGGACTGTGCTAAGTGTTGCTGTCCTAAATCCTATATATTACATCTAATCCCACAATGTTTTCTGAGCTCATGCACAGCTTTCAAAATATAAACCCCATACACAAAATATTTTACACAATCAGGGTGATAATACATGCAAAAAGATCATGTTTTGAAATTTTTAAGTGAGTCCATTCTTAGTTCAAATCCATTGTTAATTCAAATTAGATATTAGCTTTTCACTCCCAATTGCCTCCGCATGCTCCCAACACTATTTCTAATGGTTCCCCCATGGCACAGCCTCATGATTGCTCCGGAAGAAAGCCTTCAAGTCTCTCTTCACAGACCCTGTTATTAGTCCAAAGTTTGCTTTTCTGTGGTCAATAACCCTTTTGCGATCTAGTCTTCTTTTGGTTGCAGACAACCTTCCCAGGGGATGGAAAGGTGAAGATGCTCCTCCTCACTGCATGGCTTCATCCTAAATAGACAAAGGCCAATTGATTGACCACCACACCCCTAATTCTAGGGCATCACTTTAAGTGATGCTTTCCGGCTGAAATAAATGCAAGAGTGGATGTTTTATATACTTCATTTCCTCTAATCTTCACAACCACCTGGTAAGACAGGTGCTTCAAGAGTGCTGAGTTGATTGATTTTACAATCAATTGATTGATTTTACTATTTTCACTACATTAGAACAAACTGCTTCTTGCAAAACATCAGGTTTTTAGCTGCCTTCACATATCCACGGCTTACTCACCTCTATTAGCCATTTTTCCAAGCTTTAGATCTTACATGCTTCAGCCTTGAGAGTTAAGACCTGGAGGAATGGCAGGTATGCCTTGCAATTAGATTTTTACATCAAAATGGATTTGATTTTTGACACCAATGAACAAACCCATTTGTCTACTCCTTCATTTCAGTACTAGAAATCCATCATAGTTTATCTGCCAGCTGTTGGTTTACCCTAGTCTTGGTTCTTTATTGAAAAATGCTTCCTAGCCTCCACAAAGTCCTGACTACATTTATAGTTTTCAGGTATCTCAAGAGCTTGAATTTTTAATGAATTCCTAATGTACTCACTCCTGCAAACAAGGAAATTATAACCATGGAACATTACATTTCAGACATTAATCATAATTACTTAATAATACCAAACAAAAAGATTTTATTGCAAACTTAGACTTCTTACTTAACTTCAGAATCAGAATAATTGTCACATCTGCACATACTCTAAATGATAGCACATATTTCCAAATGCCTACATTAAACAGTTTAGTCATAAAGAAATATTTTGTCAGCTAATTTAATTTAATTGCATGGCATAATCATTTCACCTATTTCTCTAAAAACAGATATTTTAATAAGATAAGAAGGTTATAAAAATCTCACTTTATTTCTCAATTGCCAGGAAAGGTCTCTACTGCAAGTTACCAGACAATTACAGATTTGGGGGTTTCTGTAGTTCTTCAATGTATTTGTTATATACCATTAGTCACCAGGTGAAGCCCTTCACTAATAGCAATACCCTTCAACAATAGCCCCAGAGAATTTAACACTGATTGATGGCAGGTCACCTGGAATTGGTTGGCAGAATTTCCAATTTTCTGTTGGGAAATTGCTTATTTCTCCAAGTCTATTCCCATTTTTACAAGTGGACAGCAAGCTGAGATTATACATTATTATGTGTCTAAATATAAAATTGTGATGGATGGTGTCACACATTTAAAGAGAGTTAAGCATTTAATTTAAGATTTAAAAAGTTTAAAGAAGTTTAAAATGTATTTCTAATCTTTCTCACGAATTCACAGACTGATCCATATGGGGGAAATATTGAAATATTGCCTAAGGAATACTATTTAAATTGAGTATTATTTTCATAAAATTATCCTTTTAGATTCTCAAAGCAGTAGCAGCAGAACTTCCTTGTAAATATATCTGAGGATCTCAGGCTTATCAAGGGAGCGAAGAGATAAATAGGTTATTTTTATAAGTATAGGGACTAATGTTAAATTTGGCAGAGAGGAGAGGAAAGGAAGCAGCCAAAACTGAAAAGCTACATCAAAATCAGAAAACAAAGTTTTCTATTTACATTAAATTGCTATTTGTTTAAAAATATATGTATGGAATAAATCTTAAATGTATGTGCTTAGAAGGCTAAAATGTTTCATATAATAATATTAGTCTGCAAGTACTTTTGCACATATATTCTGTATCAAATTAATGGTTTAAGCATTAAATAACTAACTGCCTAAGTAAAGATGTTAGATGCAACAAGTTAGGATACAATGACAAGCTGGAAATTTGTTCACCGTAAATCACTCTGTAGAAACAAAGTAGCAAAATTTACACAATTCTTAAAACTAATCCTAATTACTTAATCTGTTTGAGGATTTTAAAGTCTTCATGGCTTTAGATTTTTTAAATGAAAAATGTTCTCCAAAAGTATAGAGGACAAAAAACAAATATAAAATACTTATAGAAGAGACAGAGAATAAAAATTAAACTAAATTCCCTCCACTCAAATAATTATCATTATCATTTTTGTTCCTTTTTCATATGTACAGATTGTACAGAGATTGAGATATACACATACATATGTGGAAAGAGAGAGAAATATTAAGAAAGGAAAAGCCTGCTTTGCAAGTTATACTTTTTTTTTACTATGAACATGTTACCATTTTGAAAAACTACATATCTTTATTTCTAAAAATGCCATTTTAAAGACTGTCTAGAATTTCATTAGATGGCTATCTAATATCTTGGCCAAGAACCTATAGATGGACATTTAGCTTGCTTTGTTTTTATTATTCCTTCATTCAATAAATATCTATGGACTATTGGTTCATTATATAATATCTACCTTTATTCAAACTGGAAATACAAATCCCCTTCTCTCATGGAGCTTATAGTCCAGAGACTGAGCAATAGAGACATCCAAGAAAAATAATGTATATGAATAAATTGCCAGTCCATGGTTAGGTTCTCCAATAAAACTATAATAATCGTAATGAAAACAGGAAGAAAACAGGAAGAAGACAGAAAGTGATAGATGGTCTCTGCAGAAAAATGCCCTCAAACAAGGATCTGAAAGGGGTTATGACATTGGCCATATAGAAATCTGGGTGACAGGCCTTCTAGACTCCGGAATATAGAAGACAGAAGAGGGAGAGTGCTCACCATGTTCATAAAGTGTGAAGACAAATGTGACTGCATCTTCGCTTACATCTTTCTGTCTTGAGAAACCATCCCCAGGAGCATATTTGTGAGGTGTCAAAGATATGCACATTTTTCATCAGAATTCTCTCAATATTATGAGAGCAAAATGTTTTATTGAATGATTTTTTTAAACCTTCCATGTTACATCTATTACTTAGTGAAGCATTGAGAGTCTGCAAATGAGTACACTTTCAAGAACCTACTGTCTTGATGTCTGTTGTTCCCATGTACAACCAGACTTATCATTTGACACTATTCAACAGTTATTGGTGATAAATGTCAGCATGCCATGATTTGCACATGTTCCCTGCCAGACTGAGCTCATGGAGGATAAGACCCCGACTGCACCCCTGTACATGACAGCCCTTCACTTCATGAAGATTCTATGACTGTATGACAGATGTTTTATCAAATTTCCTTTTTATATTAAATTTATTCTTTAAACAATAAGAATAGTGGCATTGTATTGTAAGCTCAGCCTAGAATGCTGAAGATACTCAGATGAATGAAGAAGTGAAAACAAAAGCAATAAAATTGAGATAAGGACTAACAGCCAAAGGATAATAACTGATTAATTTTAACATTTAATTTTAAATGTTTGATGAATTGTCAAAACTAACCAATAGTCTTCATGATTTCTTTATGATTTCTAGTTGCTCAGAGGTCACTTAAAGACTACATGTTTTCTTAAAATTCTTTAAAAATCATTTTAATCCTATCAAAGATCTCACAGTTATGACCTATAAAACAGGACACATAAAATAAATGCCTTCTAGCAATTATAAGTCATTAGTATATATCATATATAATATAATATAGCCATTGAATTGAGAGCTGATGTGGTATGTTGATGAGCAGATGAAGGGAGAAACATAAGCACATAATTCCAGAAATGTGATCCCTATAGTTTTCATGAGATACAGTTTCAGTGCCTTTATTGGTTTTGCATCGATGATAGCCAATAAAAGAATAAAATCAAGTTGTCATAGGCAATAAACAGAGCAAAAAGGAAGGTATCTGAGGCCCTGGCTGGCCTAGACCCTTCCTACCTTTTCTGACTCCTCTGAGACTTTTTACCCTCACCTGGTTTATTAAAGTCAAGGTAAACCATGCACTTTCCAGACTCAGACCTTGGAATTTGGACATTTTCTGTGTTCATGCTCTGAACAACATGCCCTGGACCCAGACTCCGTGAAGCAAATTTTATGTAAGAACTATGTAAGAGCATGTAAAAGCAATAGCTCCTTACATACCAAGGATTGCTTCCTATCTCTCTACCAGAGTTGTTTTTAGAAGAGGGTAGCAAGACTGTGCCTAGGAATTAATGCCCCGGAAGCAGCCTTCAATGTTATTTTTCAGTGGGACAGTCCTGAAACTTGTTCAATATAGCATCTGAAGGATCTCCAGGGTACTTGGGCCATATCAGACAACCAGTTATAAACAGGGTCTTTATTTAGTCTCCTTCACTGTTTCACTCTCTCATTCTTTCATGTAGAATAGAAAATCTGGCTTTATTTTCCAAATAAAATATTTAAACCACAGTCTTGTCTTGGGGTTTCCTCTCAAGGTCATCCAAGCTAAGACATTGGGGACTAACGACCAAGCATATTACATAAAAGTTTGAAAGTTTTCATTGACGTAATAGAACTAAGAGTGCCTAGAATATTGTCTATGGTTTAAAAACCATCAGTAGTAGTGGATTTTTTGGGATATATCAAGTGTTATTTATCTCCTCTAACCTATTTGCTGCCCCTCATTTTGCCAGTCTTGGTTCTCTTTTTAGGTCCACACCTTTCCTCTTGATATTTATCTCAATCCTCACTCAATTGATGGCACAACCTGAGATCCTTTATTAAGTTCTCCACCTGCTTTTGAATCCACTCTTGGGAGTACCCGAAATTGTCCCCTGCAATGAACTAGCCTGAGCCATCTCTAACAGAGGTAACAAAGTGAAACTAGACAGATGTCACTAAAAAAAAAAACTTTATTACTTCTAAGACATGACTGGAGGACTCATGTTCCAGGTCAGGTGTTTTTCTTCTGGAGAAATATATTTAATTCCCAAGTGAGCACTAATGCCAATGACAGGAGATGCATCTGACCAAGAAGTAAGTATGTGTGCTGCTGGAAAGTTTATTCTCTCAGGTTTTTTTTTACCCGTATCAGTACTGAAAATTTCTTGAGATAACTTTCAACAAGAATTAATTCTAGAACAATTGCAGAATGTCTGACTTTACAAAGAAACCAAGTTAATTCCTTCAATATATTATGCACAATGACTTTGCTACATAAAAACTGAGACTGTATTTGAGTAGTCACTTTCCTGATATTTATTTTTATCCTTTCTCCCAACCAACAGAGTATACAAAACATTTGAGTATGTAATAAATAAATCCTAATGGATTTGTATGAAAGTTATATACTAGTAACTTCTCTTTTGCAGATAGATATCTCAAAAACAACCAGATGATCTCAATTTAGACTGGCTGCCCAAAAATTTGTACTAAATTGTAGATATTAAAACACATTGGAACTGAATTAGTTTGATATAACTAGTGATAGGTATGATGAGGATGATTCCACTTTAATTGTGTTAAATACACATAACATGAAATGTATCACCTTAATAATTTTTAAAAGCTCAGTAGTATAACTTGAATTCATATTGTTGTAAAATCTCCAGAACTCTTCCATTTCACAAAACTGAATTTATACCCATTTAAAAAAAATCACACATGATATACCTCTCCCACAATCTTCTACTCTTGCATCCTTCTGTCTTTAGAAAACATTCCCAGGAGAATATTTGTAAGACTTCAAACATACACACATTTTTCATCAGAATTCTCTCGAGATGTGCATACAAAATGTCTTATTGAGTGATTTTTCAAGCCCTCCACATTGTCTCATTACGTAGTGAAGCATTGAGAATCTCTATTTCTGTCTCTATGAATTTGATCACTATATGTACCTCATCTACCCAGAATCATGCTGCATTTGTCTTTTTTGACTGTCTGCTTTACTTACCATGATATCCTCAAAGTCCATCCATATTGTAACACATGTCAGAATTTCCTTCCTTGTTAAAGCAGATAGTATTTCTTTACATCTGTACAGCACAATTTTTATCCATTTGTCCATCAATGGACACTTGTGTTGCTTCCACTTTTCAATTACTGTGATTAATCTTGCTATGAACATAAGTGTACAAATATCTCTTTGGAGATCTGCTCTCAATTCTTTGAGCATATACCCTGAAGTGGGCTTGCTAAATCACATGTAATGCCATGTGTACATTTTTTAGAAATTAACATACTATCTTCCATAGCAGCTGCTCCATCTTACATCCCGCCAATGGTAACCAACTTTTCTGATTTCTTCACAACCATGGACCATTTTTTAACTATCTCTGAATATTACCCCATCTTGGACACTTTTTCTTTTCAATTTCCTTGTTAAATGTAAAGATCCCAGTTACCCACTCTTATTTACCTTTGAATTGGTTTTTTTGGCAGTGGTACTGGTGCCTGAACTCAGGGCCTTTCACACTTACGAAGCAAGACTTGAACCACACCTTCAGTTCTTTTGGCTTTCATAATTTTTCAGTTAGGGTAGGGTCTTGCATTTTTTGCCCAAGCCAGTATGAACCATGATCCTCCTACTTACATCTCCTGCATAGCTGGATTTACAGTTATATGCTACCATACTCAGCTTTTTTGCTGAGTGGATTCTCACTACCTTTCTACCTGAACTGCCCTTGAACTACAGTCCTCCTGATCTCTACCTCCTGAGTAGCTGGGATGGCAGGTATGAGCTACTACATCCAGCCTGAAAAATTTACAAAAAAAAAAATCATCGACTGACTACATTTACTCCTGGAATGTTTTTTAAGGTGAGTAAGAGTTGGCCCCTGACCTCTAGGATCTTCCTGACTACTGTGAATGAGATTCATAAAGATACTGATAAATTACAATGTGACATGAAATTGTCACCTCATAAATATGTAAAAACACAGAAGAATATGCACAGATTACCTCTGTTGCAAGAACATCAGCTGAAATTTCAAAGAGAAGATAGCATTGTTTCTGGATCCAGGCTGATGAGGAGGAGTTTCAAGCTGAAAAGATAGTGTAAGATAATTCTAAGTGATAGTACAAGCCATACTAAAGACAGATAGGGTTTGAAAGGCTGGGACCAGGTTGGTCCCAGAGAGCCTTAAATAACACACACATTTCTTGTTTTTGTTTATAGAAATAATGCATGTAATTAGACTTTCATTCACAAAAATATAACATGGAATGGAGACAGAATCTACCGACCAGAAATTATTTCTCTTTTATAAACCAGGACTGACCCAGACCCAAATGGATAAGGCTTGACATTGTCATCAGACCACTGTAATTCAATTGGTCATCTGTGATTATGACAGGGGCAGAAGGTAGATGTCTTACAGTCAATGTGATATGGAGTGTTTAAAAAATCTAATGAACCATGCTTCCATTAGTTTGGTCATGACACAGAACCATTGTTGCCCTTAATTAAGGGCCTCCCTGCATGGGGCACCATCACAGACATTGCTAAAAGAGAGTCCTCATCATCCTTGTATAATTAAAATCAAAGTCACGAAACTTGATGCAGATAGATTCCAAGGACATCTGAACACAAAGTTCCATCACATTACAAACCCATATAAAGGTATGTGTCATCTATATATGAATATATATGTATATATATAACCTTAAGAAAAATGCATAGTGTAGAATAGAGGATAAGTAGGTGTCACTGGCAGGTATGTATATTAATAGAGTAGATCAGTGGACCTTTGGGGAAAAGTCATTACTTCTTACATTTATCAGGAAAGTTCACTCAAGGATGTTTTGGGAAAGTTCAATTTTTAAAGGTAATCATCTCCTTACACTTTGCACATAAAGAGCTAACCATTAAGGCAGTAAATCATAGATCAAAGTTAGTTAACACTACCTGGATAGCAGAAAAAAGGCACTTTTCACATGTAAGAAGTCAGAAATTTACTACCAAAGTAATGCTACCAGGTGTCTGATCATTTTCAATCATAGAAAGGAAGTATGATATACAAATTTATCCATAATATTTGGGTGTATAGAAGCTGAAGTTATTTCTCTGTCCCCAGAGCCAACACTGCATAATTATTTTATATGTAAAAAAAATTATCAAAAGCATTGGTGCACATCAGTGAGAACTTTCAACCACCTTGAAAATGACTTTTAGAATATTTCATTAGCAGACTGTCTTTCAGAGCCTAAGTTGACATTCATGTTTCTTCATACCAGTCTTTCATCCATAAAACCCTTTGTTCTGCTGAACAGTTTCCAGACAATATGGGCAATCACAAAAAAAAAAAGCGTCCATTCGAGCATTTGATCAGTCTTATTCAAATCTCATCTATTAATACTCTTTTGAGATCTCTCTAAGAATTTTATTTCCTTTCTTTTAATATCATCATATTATTTCTTTTTTAAAAAACTCTCAAAATTTAATGAAATGGAAGTTTGACATTTCATAGAAAATATGCACAATTCATGGCAAAATTTTATCCATTTTTAACACTTTCAATAAAGTACAGGGGAAAAACTGCTATGCTCATTTTGAAGATTTACTTTTAATTACAGAAGATTTAATTTTTAACACTCAAAATATGAGGAGAAACAATTTTATATACACCAGAAAGCAATATGTTCAAAATGAAATAATGCAAATTGCCAATTAGATCATTTGCAGTATTTTAATAAAAACAAAACATTTAATGACTAGTTTGAGGAACAATGTGTTGATAGCACATCCCATAGTTTAGGATGCCAAAATCCTCAGAGCAGGTATAACATGGAAGTTGTAACTCCAAAGATCCTTCATGGAAAGAAACAGCTTTACAATTAGGCTTCACAAAAGGTTTTCCCACATTTGTGCAAAGCTGCTACGACTTGTCAAACAAGAATCAAACTCTCTCTTGCAGTGAAGAGAGAGTTAAAAACTCATTTAAGGAAAACTATTGAAAAGAAGAGAAGTGACCAAAGTGATGTATGTAGTGTGAGAAAATGGATAAGCTGTACTGAAAGCTCAATAGATTATTTAGCTATCCCAAATATAACAAAATTGCATTCATGAATAAGACTATGCCTTTGGATTGCTTTTTTCTGAAGATTTGAAATGTTTGTATCCAATAAATTTTTACTATGTTTCAAATCCTAAATTAGACACTGAGGTTATAGTGACATTTAAAGCAGGCTCTGACTACATTTTGGATGTTAAACATTCCCCAAAGGTCCATGTGTTAAAGCCTGTTGGTCCTCAATAGACTTAGCACTATCAAGAGGTAGGGAAAAACTTGAAGAGGTGGGGCCTAATGTGAGGTCTTTCCATCATTGGGTATATGTTCTTGAGGAGACTGTGGGACCCTGAGTTCCTTCTCTCTTTTGCTTTGGCCACTAAACGAGCTGTTTTCCTCTACCATATACTCCTCCCAAGTGCTTCCTCACCCAAAGCAAAATGTCCAACCCATTGTGGGAAAAACTGTGAGTCGAAACAAATCTGTTCTCTTTATAAGTTGGTTATGCCTGGTATTTACTGTAGAGATGATAATACTGTAACACAGATCCCTACTCTCTTGTTGGGGAGACAGGCACAAGGATCAACAGCCACAGTCCACCATGTGCAGAGCTTACAGGCATATACAGGCTTCAGTGAAGTTCACAGAGAAGGACATACATTCTCCTACACATTGGTTCTAATGTATGCCTGCTACATCAATCTGGTTTTATCATCCTCACAATTCTGGAAAATTACAGGGAGATCTAGGAAACTGAGGCACTGTATTAAGCTCATAATTTTGTATTGCTCAGCATGTAACAATGAATGGGGTTCTGACATTTTAACTCATACTCCCTACCCATTACTCATGCATATCTTACTCTGCAATCTGCCTTTTGCCTTACTGCTGCCCTCAGTGCGCTCCAGTCAGAGTCCCCAGGGGCCTTCTGTGATGAATTCCAGGAGGTATTTCTCAAGACTGTGCTGCAGGTATTTCATCTGATCCCTCCAGCTCCATTCCCATCTCTCCCCCAACCTGTTCTATATGCAGAGCCCATCTAAATGGACAGCATCAGCTAATTCCTTGTTTACAGCTGGACTTGGCCAATGTACAGACAAAAAGTGAAAGGACTTAAGAGTAATTCTCCAGGCCCTCCCTGTAGGGTCCCTCACTCAAAGAGGGCACTTTCCACTTAAAACAACAACAGAAATAAATCCTGTCATTTTCTACATGAATGAGCCTAGAGGACATTATGTTAAATGAAATAAGTCAAAAAGACGAATATCACATATTGTCACTGATCTATAAGGAAGCTAAAAATGTTGATCTCATAGAAGTAGAAAATAGAATAGTGATTAGAGAGGATGGGAAGGGTGGGGGTGGGAGTAGTTGTATAGAAGGAACAACTTCTACTGTTGTATAGCACAGTAAGTTAAGTATGGTATAATTCAAAATAGTTAGTGTATAAGATCTTGAATGTTCCCAACACAAAGACACGAGAGATGCTTCAGATATGGACATGCCAGTAACTCTAGTCTGATCCTTACAATAATATACATGTACTAAAATATCACACTATACCCATATATAGAAAATTGTGTCAACTTAAAAATAAAATTTTAGGCCAGATGTGGTAGCTCACACCTGTAATCCCATCTACTAAGGGTGAAGATCAGCAGTCCAAAGCCAGCCTGGGCAAAAGTTAGTGATGAACTAGAGAAAAGGTTAGATCAAAAAGAATTAACCTAGAAGGCAACACACACATACAGGAAATTAATGTGAGTCAACTCCCTGTATAGCTATCCTTATCTCAACCAGGAACACTTGTTCCTTCCTATTATTGCCTATACTTTCTCTTCAACAAAATTAGAGATAAGGGCAAAATAGTTTATGCTGGGTATTGAGGGGGTGGGGGGGAGAGGGAGGGGGCGGAGTGGGTGGTAAGGGAGGGGGTGGGGGCAGGGGGGAGAAATGACCCAAGCCTTGTATGCACATATGAATAATAAAACAATTTTTTAAAATATGATAATAAAAATAAATAAATAAATAAAATTTTAGGACAGATGTGGTAGCTCACTCCTGTAATCCCATCTACTAAAGGTGGAGATCAGCAGTCCAAAGCCAGCCTGGGCAAAAGTTAGTGATGCCCCTATGTCAACAAATAAGCCAAGGAAGCCAGGCGTAGTGACACACATTAATCCCAGCTATGTGGGTGACATAGATAGAATTGCAGTCCCAATCTATCTGCCCCAACAAAAAGTGAGACATTAAAATTTAAAAAGTAGAAGGGGCTGGAGGTGTGGGTCAAGTGTCAGAGAGCTAATTTTGCAAGCAAAAAGCCCTGAGTTCAAAACCTCAGTACCACAATATAAATAAATAAATTTTTATTTTTTTAAATTGTTTTTCCATAAAAAGGTTCCTACAGGGCTCCTTCAGCAAGTCTTCACACAATTCACTCATGCCAGGTTCCGGGAACTGCTGCCTCTCTACACTAGGGTACAGTCATGTCATCACCCGCTCCCTATCACTGGTGAAAGGCACTATGGCCTGGCGCTTCCCTGTGGAATTTCTGCCCACACCTTGTAAACAGTCTCTCTCCTAAGTCTCTTCACCTCAAATTGCCCAATTTGAGAGTGCGATCCATTTCCTGCTGGCAGCCTGACAAACTGCAGTCCTTATCTGACGTGCCCACTAGCCTACATTTGATACCAGTGTCCATGCCTTCTTATCTCTGACTCTACTGCTTAGTCTCCTAATGAGTCTGTCTTCGAATGGTCAGAAAAAGGTGACATTAATCTTGAGCTACCCTCCCCCATAAACATGCAGTACAACGTTCAAAAACTGTGTTCCACAGCCTCCAGGCAAGTTTCTACACCAACTCCCTTACTGCCACCAACACACACACACGTGCGTGCACACACGTATGTTAGAGAGTACTCAGCTAAATACTCAAGAAGTACTCCATCTCTAGACTTCAGCACTCTCGCATCTAATTCTAGCTGCCTTTGTCTCTCTATACTCCCAGATCTGTCTTCCCAACTTGAGGTGTCTTCTAGGCTCCCCTTGGGGTTTCCCTTCCTGCACGTTGGCCAGGGGGCTCTCTCCAGGCTAAACTGAAGCTGTCCACCTCTCAGGACCACTGATATCCAACTGCCTTATGCCCAGTATCTTAAAAATCATTCTTTCATGTATTTTGTTCAGTTTTTGTTTTGATTTGGTTTGTTTGGGGTGAGGTTTTTTTGTTGCTGTTGTTTTGCTTTTTGTTTTGAGAAGAGGGAACAGGAGGGAAGTAGGAGGTTGTTTTGTGCTTGTTGTTTTTTTTTTAATTTGGGGGGCTTTCTATGCAGATAGAATGGCAATTCAGTCACCTGCTACTCCACCTTGGTCACAAGAGGAAGTGTCTCTCAATAATCTTATTTGAGTCACCTGTGGGAGCCTTCCTATTAATATGAGTTTGAGCTCACTATGGCATAACTTTTCAATAGGCTCCTTTCCGTTCCTCCTATTTGAATTTGCCAGTTAGACACCATTGTTCTATATATGTCATAAAAGGGAAAACGGGAAGAGTTTAAGAAAATCATTCTTCATCACTCAACCAGTAACCTGTGCTGAAACCATACTTCAAACTAGCCAGCTTGGCTGAAGTTGGTACTAAAAAGTGTATGTAACCATATAAGACTAGCCATGTATCTATTTTCAAGTTTGACTATGACAATTGTAGTTTATATACACACACGCACTCAAGCATAAAACTAAGCTAAAACCGAAATTTCATAGCAAAACAGCTAACTGTTATTATAGGTGCTAATCTCTGGGGGGTTCTATTTTATTGTTCTTGCTTATGTGTCTCAAGTTAATTTTATGATCCATTAATTGGTTTGATTTCCCATTAGAAAAAAAATGACAAAATGTTTCTTTGGATCCATTTATTCTAGGACCCCCTTCTGAGATTGCTATTATTTTCCTGGCTTTTGCTTTGATTTTATTTGATTGAAATTTTGCAGCAAACAAGTAGATCCAAGGGCTAATTACACATTGGTCATATTTATCACAAGCCTTGATGTTTTAACTTATTAGTAGTATTGCTATTACTGCTATCATTACTTTTTAGCTTTATGAATTTTATTGTAAATCAGTATCTAACAGACATTATAAACACACTGGAAATTTCACTTTCCTAAAAAAAATGTCCCCATGTTAAAGCTTCTGTGACTTTCATGACATAAAAGTTCTGATATAACATTCTGCCAACTGATTGCATCCTCTCCAAGAGAGAGAATTTCTTAACATTGCTAGAAGGTTTACCTAATCTTAAGTACACACAAATGAAACTCATTAATATAGTTTTCTTACTTCAGCATAATAAATTTACATTTTGCTGTTTCTGGTTGCCTGATATATCATTGTTCTTATTTTTATAAGTTGATTGGTAGCTATCATACACATTTAATTGAGATCCATCAACTATTATGGCTACTTAATTATCAACAAAGCAAAGAAAATCATTATTTAACTTTAATAAATGAAAATATATGAGTGACAGGCAATTAACTTGGCAAATAAAAAATAGGCAATTTGATTTTTATTGATAAAATGTTTTCTATGAAATAGTTTTCCACTTAATGGGCTATTTGCAGGAAGATTGATGTCAATTAATATGTCTATTAAATGCTGCACCTTCAAAAGTGATCCCTAATTATCTTGCTGTAGGCTATTTTGATAAATGTGAATAAAGTATCTGCACATTTCTTATATAGTTAATATACCAAGACTTAAATTGGGCATTCCTTGCTTATGCAATTTTCATCTAATTATATGGCCATTAGATATATCTCTCAAATACTCAATAACTCTCTCCTACAATCAACTTACATTTAATTAAAAATCACTGACGAACTTGCTAAGTCTGCATTAACTACTCACTTGTGATATAAATTTAATAGCAGGTCTAAATTATTTAAAGTGATTTAAGGATTTCCAATATATTCTCCCAATTTCAAAGTTGTTCGATTCAAACAAACAGGAAGTAAAAAACATCACCTTAATTAAATATTTTCCTATTGAATAATGACAGTTTTCCATTTTTCTTTATTTTAATCTTGCAATACAACAAAGTAACACTAAATTTACAAAATAAGAAATACAAATGAGTAGCATATAATTTATAAAAAGTTATATGAAATTTATTCTGTGCTATTTATAGGCAATAGAATGGAGCAAAAAAAAGGACAGTGTTGGAGTAAAGTCTACTGGCTCTTGAGTTTCTGCCAGAAGAGACAAAATGTCCCTTTATGGAAGGCACTGTTACACAACTTGCCATCTTTCCTGTCCGTTTCTGTGACCATAGCTGATTGGTCTTGGAGAGCTGACTGACCTATGAGACAATGTGGAGCAAAGGCATGACACAAGAGGAGCAAATGTGATGCTCAGAGTCAATATTAATCCGGAAGTTTGAATGTGAGAAATAGAGAGCAGGAAACAGTAAGAAATACCACGTGAAGTGTCAGCAGAGAAAAGTGTTGAAGAATTGGTAACACAAATGTCTTGCTGAGGGAAGATGATGAGAAGATCTAACAGTTGGAGTTGTCCTCCATCTTGAAAAACCTTTATTCAATTCAGCACCAGGCTCTTTGGTGCTTGGCTTTTCTGCAATCCTATGAGACCAAATAAACATGAGCTTCTCATAAATCCTCACTCCATAAATAAATGTGGGTCAATACTGTTCCTTCCAACCAAAGGACTGCACATCAAAAGAGTGTTCTTTTTGATCAGGACATTAACAAGTATGTATGTAATTATATGCAATGTCCAAGCAGGATGATATATGGGGTACACAAGAATTTGTCTACTCTCAGTGAGAGTGAAAATTGTGCCAAGTTCCTTCACAAAAGTTTCCACTCATAGAAATTTCTCCAAAAAAATATGACAAAGATAGATGTAAAGATCTTATTAATAAGTTTGTCAGAGCCTTCACAGATAGACCTGAAGGATATTAGGTTAGGTGAAATCAGTCAGGCACAGAGAGACAAACACCTCATGACCTCACTCACATGTGGAACCTAAAAAAAGCTGATGTCACAGAAGTTGAGTGTAGAATAGTAGTTGTCAGAGGCAAGGGGATTAAAATGGAGGTGAGAATAGGGAAATGTTGAGCAGTGGGTCCTAAGTCACAGATAGATAGGAATCAATTCTGGTGTTCTATGGTACAAATGGATGGATAAAATTAACAATAATGCATTTTATATCTCAAAATAGTTACGAGAGAGGATTTTGCATATACTCACCGTAAACGAATGGTCAAAGTTTAAGGTGATGGATATGTTAATTACCCTGAATTAATCACTACTTAAGATACCTATGCATCAAAACATCACATTTTGCCAGGCACTGGTGGCTCACACCTGTAATCATAGCTACCTAGGAGGCTGAGATGGGAAGAATTATAGTTCAAGGCCAGCCCAGACAAATAGTTCATGAGACCCTATTTCAAAAAAAATCAGAGCAGACCTCGTAGCGCAACGGTAGCGTGTCTGACTCCAAAAAAAATCAGAGCAAAATGGACTAGAGGTTGGCTCAAGCAGTAGAGAGAGCACCTGCTTTGCAAGCATGAAGCCCTGATTTCAAACCCGTTCCACCAAAAAAAAAAAAAATCACATCTTACTTCAGAAGTATGTACAATCATCAATATTATGTGTCAAAATGCAATTAAATGAAAATATATATAATACCAATATTTTTAAATTAGTAAGATAAATTTTAGTGTGATAAAATTCTATAGATTCGGTAAAAGTGGTTTTATAAAAGTACTTAATGACCTAGAAATTTTTTAATGAAGTATTATGCAACAATAAAAATTATAACTAAAATAAAATAAAAATAAATAGAATGTATTCTATTTATAAAAATAGAATGTATTCCCTAAATATCTGTATATAAATATATGATCAAGATAAGGACTAAAGCCAACATGACCTAGTCCTCAAAGGTAGTCATGTCTTAGTGGTGAAATTGTAAGTGATTTGTTTTCCTTACTTTTTGTATGGCAGGATTTTCTAAATTTCTCCTCTAAATATGCTTAACTTGTATAATTCAAACAAATTCAAGTTCAGAAATATGAAAGCAGTGATTGTATCCCTAAGTGTTGGGGATTATATTTTTCCCTTTACTTTTCTATAATGAGTAAATATTGCTTTTATAATTAAAAAATAGTTTTTTCTAAACAGCATAGGTATAATGTACAGTGAAAGAGTATGTTTGGTTCCACAAGACCTTATCAAGATTATGACTCTGCTTTTGCAAGATTCTTCACGAACTATCTGTAGACAAAACACATCATGGTAGAAACAACTCTCCTTGTTTAAAACTGACACTGTGATATACCAAAAAAAATGCAAACTATGTAATAGCAAATCCACCACCATTAATTTTGGCTGCCAGGAAGTGGCATGTGCCACTCTCACTGGTTAAATCTTTCTTTAGAGAGAACAGAAGTTTGATGGTAATTCAAATATTGTCAATAACCTAACTCTATTGTTGCTAATTCCCACAGACAATAGATTTTCCTTATCAAAGCGTGCAATGTGAAAGTGCTCTTTATCAAGCAAGAAAAAATACTTGCTTTTGATAGCTGCAAGAGTCCTTTTAGTGCCCTACGTACAACCAGAGCTTTCAAACAGATTTTTCTAGAATCCTCACCCTTTACACGGTTTAAATATAAGGTTTACTTATTAACTTATTTTTCTTTATATAAGCTTTAAATTCCAGCATTTTATCTGAACCAAATATGTCTAATTTTTCTGAATAAGTCCTGGGGTCTAATGTACAACATAGTGACTATAGTTAACAAGCTGTGTTGCATGCTTGAAGTGTGAGCAGACCTTAAACATCCAACACACACACGTAACACACAATGTTACATACCTTGAATACATATATACAATTTTTATTTTTTAATTATGAATCAATAAATCTGGAAAAATAGTAATTTTTCTCCATAGAGTGTTACAGATTTGTCTTGTCCACGTACGTCTGTTCTGTGAATCAAAGTCTATGCATCCAGTTCCTGCCCAGTTCATATGATGTGTGTGTTTGATTAGCCCTACTTGAAGGATATTTCTCAGAAGACAGGTATAGACTTGAATCACCAAAGCCAGTTACTACTGCTTTATTTTAAGGCTAATAGACTGGTTTTCTAATTAATTATGGCTATCCATTTCACAAATACTAAGTCACAAATAGACTAAGAAAAACTATACATAAATCTTGACTTTAAAAAAACAGAAGCAGCAGCAGTGGCACAACACCTTGACCATAGCAGTCATGTATTCATTCAACAAATACTGAAAGCTAGCCTGTTACTGAATGCATCAATGTCACTACCTTCATGGGGCCCACATTTTGGAATTGGTTTTAAATGTTATAGAAAGCCCCAATGTCAGAATACTTAACTTGTGCCCCAAGACAAGGATTTTTCTAAGTGCTCATTTGATTCTTAGTGGATTTTTAAGATTTGTCAGGAGCATCCAAAAAATGAGGGTCCCTACAACCTCTTTTCTCTATTCTTCAAAATTTAATTATCTAAGGGACGACCTGCTTCAAGGAGAAGAGCTTCATTTGGGGTTGAACATACTAGAGTTCATTAGATTTCATTTGCCGGTTAGGTTCCACAAAATGGAAAAATACAGAACATCTATCTATATAGGGAAACAGCTAAGACCTCAGTGACAAAGATTTCAGTGGATCTCCAAGGAATCAATCAGCTGTCACTCAAAGCCACAGAGTGTCGATGTTTCTTCATCTGCAGAGCCCCCCATGAAGGATATTGCCTGACAATTTCAGATTCTAAGAACTTCTGCATAGAGGAGAGTCAATGAGTCCAATATACCTTAGCAGAGCACACAAGCACTTGGAATATTCGTGAAGCTGACCCACACAAAAGAACTCCTTGAATTCTCCTCACTGCTCTGTAACGTGAAGAGGATGTTGTCACTATTACTCTTGTGCCTTGCACGGATCATCACTTATCCACTGCTTCAAATCATAGCAGCCTCATCTCTCTTCCCACCTAGGAATGCTGGGAACAGATCTCTCATCCTTCTCTGGGGTCTGTGATGCTGTGCTTGAAGTATATTCAACAGCAACCTGGAATGCATGAACTAAAAGGATATGGATAAAGTCTTGAACTCTTTGATCAGCAGGGTAGGAGCTATGAATGCTATGAATCTCCTCTCCATCTCCCTATTTCCTCAAAGATAGTAAGACTTCAATAGGTCCAGCTATACCAGCCATCCATATCCCTGACAAAGTTGGTTACATGTCCTTGTGTTGACTTTTCCTCTTTCTCTGTTCACTATATCACTTCTTTACTCCTTTTCACCAGAATCATATTCCCGAATCAACAATCTGCAAATAAGTCTTTGATTCAGGCTCTGACTGGGGAATAAAGTAACTTCTCTGTTGTCTTAAAAGACAGCTCATGTACAATAAAAAAAGCATGGGCAACACCATCAAGCAAAGTAGGGGTTCAACTCCAGTTCGTAATTTATACAAGGTTCACAATCTAAGCATTCTTTAAGAAGTGTGATAACTAGCACATGCGGCCATGGGTTCAATCCCCAGAACCAGAAAAAGTATGATGTATATACATTATTATATATAAATGTATACATTATTTATGGGAACATAAAATTAGTACAGCCATTACAGAGAACCGAAAATCGATCTACCATGTATGGTCCAGCCATCCTACTTCTGAGCATACATCCAAAGAAAATGAAATCAGAATACCAAAGAGACCCTTGCTCACCCTGGGTTATTCCTGCATTAGTCACATAACTAGGATATGAATCTACCCAGATGCCCACTGATGGGTGAGTGGATAGAAGAAAGCATGTTCCGCTGCAACAAAGGATGATATCCTATCATTTGCAGCAAGATGGGTAGAAATGGAGACCATAATTTCAAATTAAATAAGTCAGAAAGACAAATCTGAATGCTTCATATGTAAATGTTTTTTTAAAAATGTCAATCTAGTTTTTTGAGCTCCCTGTATATTCTGGTTATTTGTTCCTTGTCTGATATATAGCTAGCAAAGATTTTCTCCAATTCTGTGGGTGGCCTCTTCAATTTACAGACCATTTCTTTTGTTGTGCAGAAGCTTTTTAATTTCATGTAGTCCTATTTGTTTATCCTTTCTCTTAGTTGCTGAGTTGTTTGAGTTCCACTGAGGAAGTCATTGCCTATGCCTATTGCTTCCAGTGTATTCCCTGCCCTTTCCTCTCCTAGCTTTAAGGTTTCAGGTCAGATATTAAGGTCCTTAATCCACTTTGAGTTGATACAGGGTCACAGGCATAGATCTAGTTTCAGTTTTCCATAGGCAGATATCCAGTTTTCCCAGCAACATTTTTTGAAGAGACTGTCTTTTCTCCATTGTATGTTTTGGGCAGCTTTGTCAAAGATAAGGTGGACATAGGTGTGAAGATTCATATCCGGCTTCTCTATTCTGTTCCATTGGTCTTCATATCTGTTTTTGTGCCAGTACCATGCTGTTTTTATTGCTATGGCTCTGTAGCATAGTCTGAAGTCGAGTATTGTGATACCTGCAGCATTGCTCTTTTTGCTCAATATTGCCTTGATTATTCGAGGTTTTTTGTGTTTTCAAATGAACTGTAGGGTTGATTTTTCCATCTGTGTGATGAATGTTTTCTGAATTACGAAAGAAAGAAGCTTAAGTTTCCAAACACAAAGTAATGATAAGAAAATAGAAACATTAGTCACTTTGATTTGATTATTACACATTTTACACATGTATTAAAATTATCATTATATTCCCATAAGTATATACAAAGTGAATAGCAAATCATTTTAAAGTATGAAGGGTAAATAAGATAATACATTTTTTAGCCTTGAGACTCCCATACCAACCATCCCCATTAAAACAGCAATGTTCAGCAGGTTGTGACTTCCTAAAAATTCAGTGAAGTAGAAACTGAAGCAAACAAATTAAACAAAACATTTTTCTGTACATGGTGTTTACTTTTATTCCAAAAGTTTACTTGTTTACATTGGAAGCTTTCTCCCTTTCAGAATTACATATCCGTCACTAACAGACAATGTTAGTTCCAAGCACCTACTCTTTAAGAACATGTCAGTCTCTGAAGCTCAAGTCCTTTCCATTTTTCAGCAAAATGTCTGGACTTGGCCATAATCCTTTCAAGAAGGTGAGTAAAGTAAGGAAGGAGAAGACTTATGGGGTGAGAAGACAGCAGACACCTAGAAAAGTGCAGGAGGGTCAGCAGGGAAATGGAAGGACTGCTGAGAGTCCTTAAGGGCACAGCCAAGGCTACTTTGCAGGTGACTTCTGCTGAGTTCAATCAACAAACCCGGGAGAATTTGCCTTCTCTGATTCTACAAGGCACCCTTCATTGGCTTTCTATTCTTTTTTAAACAAGCCTCCAGAAATTTATTTAGTTGAGAAAGAAAAGGCAGAGTGCAAGGAAAGAGAAAGAATAAGCCAGCAGCACCTTGTGACAGAAGGGGGGAGAAGAGGGCTCCTGGCTTCCTATGCTTATCCTTCTATCAACACCAGCACTTAGCCTACAATTTGATTGTTTAGTACTCCTTTTTTTCTTTTGCTACAGTTCTAGGAGTTGAACTTAGTACCTCACAATTGCTAGGAAAGGCTCTGGCTCTTGAGCCATGCCCCAGGTCCTTTTGGTTTTTAGTTTGTTTGTGAGATAGGGTATGACACTAACTTTGCCCAGGCTGGCCTCAAACTGTGATCCTCTTACCACCGCCTTCTGAGTAGCTGGAATCATAGGCAAATACCACCACACTGGCCCTTGTTTAGTTCCTTGAAACTTTACAAAACATATGAACCTCCTGTTCAGAAAAAAAAAAAAATAGGCGTTCATCACTTTAAACATACTTTCAGGAAATCCATCTCCAGATTGAGGATCACTGAGAAGAGGGTTCACGCCATGTTTAATTCACAATTTCTTTCTCTTCAATCTTTTTTTACTTTTTACAATTATATTATTGCTGTACTGGGGGAACACTGTGGCATTCATAAAGTGCTTACAATATATCTTAGTGGAATTCCTCCCATTCTTAGAATTGTTTCAGCAGGTCTCATTGTCCCACTTTCATACATGAGTACATGGTATTTCCACCACATTCCCCTCCTACACCCTCTCCTTATGTCCTCATCCCTCCAACTGGTACCAACCCCCAGACAAGAACTGCCTTACCTTCCTGTCCTCTGTTTTTGAAAAAGAGAATATTTTTGTTTGTTGAAGATATCTATACAGAGACTTTCATTATAACATTTCCATTATATATGTATTATATCCTGAATTGGTTCATCCCCTCCATTGTTTTCCTTTCTGTCTTAGTCCTTTCCTTATGGTGATTTCAACAGGTTTTAAAAATTAATATTCATTCTCGTATAGAAAGAACATTACCCATATTCACCTTCTTTACTTCCTTCTTTTACCCTGCCCTTCCTATTAGTGCCCTCCCCTTAACATGACCTACTTTTCATCCTCATCCTTCACTGTTTAGGTGTCTGTTCATTGGTCAGTAGGAGTTTTGCCTTGGTATATTATACCTGCATGTGCATTGTGCTTAAGTCAATGTAACCCCCTCCACTGCACTTCCTCACCTGTTTTCCCCCATCCCGTGTTGTTTAGCAGTTTTCAGCATATTTCCTTGTGTCTTTTTCCTACACAAATGTGATATATTTCATTATTATTTACTATCTTTCTTTCTCCTTCTTTTCCCCCTCCCTTGGTCTCCACTTTATCAGTCCCACTTTTGGACATGCTCTCTATATAATCTATGTATATTTAATATTGATTGCATTTGTATTCGGCTTATCTTACACATATGTGGCCTTTGACTTTCTGAGCCTGACTAACTTCACTTAGGATGATATTCTCTAGTTCCATCCACTTACTTGCAAACAACAAAATTTCATTCTTCTTATGGCTGAATAAAATTTCATTGTATATAAACACCATACTTTCTTAATCTATTCATCATAAACTCACTATTTCTGATCCACAGTTCCTAGTACACAGGAGGATATTATTGAGAGATTAATTAAGAAATGTCTTTCTATTAAGAACTGAATAAATCAAACAAGGTCTCAGTTTTAGCAGTGCATAAATAAACAAAGGAAAAAGGTAGTGCTGACATGAAATCTTTAGTTTTTGCAAAATGACAGGTAAATGGTGTGAAGACAAATAAATGCTGTGAGGAGACTACAAGCATACTAAGTGTATGAGAAAGAGAGTGGGAAAGATTAGGCACTTTGTGATCAGACAAAGAAGTCTCTGACACTGGAAATATTTGAGTTATTGTCCCATGACTGTCAACAAGAGAAGTTAATTCTTTGTGTAGTAAGTGGATTAGTCTTTACATACAAATAGAAAAGTAGACTGAAGAAACTACTATAAACCCTTGATATATAATGAATACATCAATAGATCTCACTTAACCTATAAAGATTTCAAATGAAAAAGGTCAATAGGAAACAGACATAAAACTTTACCAATCTATCCAGATTTATCAAGTTATTGCTACTAAGGTCCCATCTTAATTATTTTCTGCAGCTTAGAAAACTGCCACTGGGAATACAATTGTGTGGTGGGTCTTGCTTCTGTGAAATAATTGTTTAGTTCTCCAAAATACAGAAAACCAAGAAAATCCAAAATATAGTTCATGCACCCATCTATCATTCATCCATCCATCCATCCAGTTATTCATTGAACAATCAATGTTTACCAATATATAGCAGAGTCTATTAAATAAAAATTGCTATAAATCAATATTTATGATTTGAGCATCATGCTAGTACTGTTTACAAAGATAAACAAAGTACTATCCAAGATATTGATTACCCAATTTAACAGAGAAAGTTGGAAATTTAAACAAATAGCCAGAATCCACTTTGAAGATAGTTACAGAGGTGGAGGAAGATAATTCTACCATTTATTTAATTGTTTTGTTTAAGATTGTATAAATTTGGATTCATTTTAAGCAAATATGGAAGGATATATGCAAGAACAGTAAGCATTTATAAACAATACAATACCCAAACTGGACCAAGTTTTAGCATTCTAAAACCTATGTACTGTCTAGGGATGCCCTGAAAATCTTATCATCTTATCCTCCATTGCTCAACTCTGGTTTTTTCTAATGAGGCTACATACTTCATTCAAGATGTGCTCTGATGTGTCTGAAGTTGGCACTTCAAATGCCAGTCAAGATCAACAACACCCAGCATCCATGGGTGACTGAGAATAAGCTTTTATAACAACTTGCAAGGAATCATTTTGTAAAGAAAGATAGGAAAGAATAAAAATAAAATAAATTTATGATCTTGGCTTTCCAACTTTTATCTGCACACTTCTTATTCGAACCATGTCCCTTGGGTCTCTCTCTGCACAGAGGGAAATGTTTCCCTGCTCTGCGTGAGTAGGATGCCTGCATTTCTCTCCACTCCCAGCCCCAGTAGGATGTTGACTTGTGATCAACAGATAGAATAGATCATGGGGAAATGGGCTATTTATCCACATGGCATGTTTCCCCATGAATGCCTCTTTCCTGGTCTGGAAGAAAAGTTTCCATGACAACCAAGCCACTAACGTTCACTCCCCAGTAGCTCACGTGTTTCCCTCCCAATTGATCAGCTGGATATTGCATTAAAATTATTTTACAGAGACTGGATAATCTTCAGGGATTATTTGCATGTTTATTTTTGATTAACTGGCTCCTTGGAAGAATTTTTAAATGGGCATAACTTTCTCTTTGGGGCCTTTAAAAGCATAATCCTAACTAAACAGAACAAGTTTTAGGCAACATTAGTCACCTCACAGGAAATAAAATATAAGCAGGAGCCTTCCTTCACTACAAAGGACATAGAAGGGTCTAAAAATAACAAAATTTCATGTTTTTTCCCTCCCCATGTGCTTATCCCATGGCCTGGCAGGTAGTACACATCCAATAGCATTCCATCACCGGACTTCTCCAAACAGAGTACTTATGCTTAGGTGATGAGTTAAAGCAGAAGGAATCTCCTAATAGTGTAATATAATAGTGTAATAATTCTCTTATTAAATTTTTCTCCATAAAAAGGCAAGGAACTTGAAATGGAGCATCCTAACTGTTAGGCTTGTGCATGCAAGAAAGAGCAGGAAGAATATACTCAATGTTTGTGTAACAGGTGGAAATATGGAAGTACTTCTGATTTTTCTTAATTTTGTCTTTTTTGTTAACTGAATGAATTTTCTTGATGAATATATACTATTCTAGTCCCAAGAATCAGAAAGATTATCAAATCTTCTTTATATTCCAAACCATGAAAAGAAGAGATGAACCAGGCAGAAAATAACTTGTTAAAGGCTCGTCTACTCTGACATGAATAGCACCTGGTGTGATGATTGTGTCCTATGGTGTGAAGATCAGATGGGATAGTGGGAAAGGATAAACAAAAATCCCTTTCTCCTTCTCTAAAGACAAATCTGAGGTTAACTTTCTTGCTCTTTCTACTGAAAACTTGATAAGGGTGGAATCTCATTTACAATACCAGGCAACACTACTTATGGTTTAAAAGGCCTATAACAGGTAAAATGCATCTGACCAGAATAGTGGGAATAAACATAAATACCACAGAGATTCGCAACTGGATACATCCCTGCAGGGACCTGGAAGCTATACGTATGCCATTTACAAGATTTACTGGTCCCCATAAGGCATGAGATTTCTATGCCAGGGCAGCTATTGCACCTGTCTAATATGAATCTCTTATTTTCTCAAACCTAGTTTCATTTCTCATGGCGGGGGAGGAATAGAGGAGCAGGTACAGGGTTGGGGAAAAGAGTGAGCTGTTACATGACTTACTATGATGATCATCCTCTCTGAAAATTTTTTATAGTCTGTATTTCTGGCCTAATATCCATCTAATTAAACCTAGACCACATGTCATCTATTTAGGTATTGTGTGTCTGAGTGTCAGTTTGCAGAAGATATGAAGAAGATAGCTATTTTTAGAGGAGTTAAAAACTTTTCCTTCACTAGAAAACACATAGGTGTGACTCCACACGAGCTCCCTCAGGGAATATTATTACA
This sequence comes from Castor canadensis, assembly GCF_047511655.1. Classification (NCBI taxonomy): domain Eukaryota; kingdom Metazoa; phylum Chordata; class Mammalia; order Rodentia; family Castoridae; genus Castor; species Castor canadensis. Next base: position 26,931,264 of record NC_133400.1, read on the forward strand.
GCTTCCATAAGAACCTGGAGCTAATGGACTAGAGTGTGTGTTCATTGAGCAATTGGCCAATGATGGACACTGAGATGCACCACTAAAGTCCCCGTCAGAGATGAAAGGTAGTATTTTAAAATAAAATTGTAAGTTATACACAAAGGAGGAAGCAATTTGTTTCACAGTAATAATGCAAATAAACATTTTGGTATAGCCCAGAATCATGGTCAAAGCAATGTTCTTACTAAATTAAAAAACCTATGAGTCATAAAAGAAATCAAGTTGATTGGTGTACAAACGGAATTTGATAGACATGCCCAGCTGGGTGCTAGGGCTGGCTTGTCATAAACTTGCAAGGAACAATTGTGGTATTTTCAGGAATTTTGGCCCCAGATTGTTAAAGACTACTCTGGTTAAAAATTAAATTACAGAAAGTTACAATTTAAAAAATTATTTTAAAGCAAAGATTACAAATACCAAAAAAAAAAAAAAATCTCCCTCAGAAATGAAAGATTCATTCCTCAGCTCTTGGACACGCTACTGGCAGGCTGTCCTCAGCTACCAGCCTTCATTACAGATTGCCTTTGTGGGAAAGATCATGGTCACAGCCAAGTACTGATCAATACAGGTGTGTAGAGGTCTGATCTCCTCACCTCAACTCCAGACTAAAGGATTATCCCAGCTTCTGAGTCCACTTAGGTCAACTAAAGCTTGCATGAGCCTGTGTGAAGGTTAAGGTCTCCCTCTGACCAATTCTCATTCCAAGAAGGCTCTCTGTTAAATCTGCACATGAACTTACATCTATGGCAACACTCAATCAAAAAGGCTTCCAAGCTGTCTGTCATGTGTCAGGCACCAGAATCAGCACTGATAAACAAGACACAGTCTTTGTTCACAGTCACTTACAATGTAGGGGGACAGAAATGCATCTATTAAAGTTCAATGTAATAAAGGTATGGGATAAAAATTATGAAGGCCACAGGAAATATTTTTAGCTGAAGCTTTGGACTGCTAAGAAGGAATTTATAAAAGAAATCTCTACACAGACTTCTAAGGGACAAATCAGAGCTAACTACTCAGAGGTGGGGAGAGAGGAGGCAGAAAGGTAGATGTGCCACATGGAAGGAACAGCATGTTCCAGGCCAGATGACAATGAAAGCATATGACACTGTGGAGAACTTGCAGGGTACACTTGCAGAGCAAAAGGTAGAGACAGGTGATATCCCACGCAAAAATATTTTATTTAAACTTATCATGTTAATGACATTGAATTTTATCTTAAAGAAAAGAAGAGGCATGAAAAAGTTGTACGTATTTGTATTTTAACAATATATCTATTCCTACGATGTGGCAAGTGGATTGGGGGAGAGGGGACAAAAGACAACGAGACCAGTGAAGAGGCTTTGGCATTCTTGTTAGGAGAAGACGTTAGCCTGAACCAAAGGTGAGATGGAATGAATGAAGAAAGAACAAAAATGGAGATCTTTTGGAGGTACCATTGTCAAGACTTCGAGCATGGTCTTGAGAAAGAGATAAGGAAGTTTGCAAAGTCTCAATTTCTGACTCGAGAAAATATGACAATTTAGAGGAGTGTGCTTCAGTGATTTCTAGACAAGTCGAATATGACTTGTTTGCATGACACTCAAATGAATATATTAAGTTAGAAGCTACATGTGGGACAAAGATGGGGATGGAGGTTGGCAGAGACAAAGACAGAAAGACAAATACAGAAACAGAGAGGTTCACTTTCTTCACCAGCCCAGCCATGCTGTAGCACTTCTAAGACTCTTTAGCTCTCAAGGGTTAGTTATCACTCAGCAGTTGTGAGCAGCTGCAAGAACAGGCCTTGAAAGCTTTTATCGCAAATTGACCTCTTCTTTGTTATAAAGACTTCCATGAGTTACCTGGGTCTCACATTCCCCATCAAAACTGGGAGTGCAGTAAGAATTTACAAGATTGTCACAGGCTTAAAGGACATCCTGGGCACACAGCAGGCCTTTGGTGATTCTTTAGGGCCCACACAGTTTCTAATGTCCTCTGTGCTGTTCTCCACGCACCTATTGACTCCACTTTAAGCTCATACTGTTGAATTGGCAGAGTGGCTCAAGCAGTAAGAGTGCCTGCCTAGCAAGCATAAGGCCCTGAGTTCAAACCCCAGTGCCACCAAAAAAAAAAAAGTTTAAAATAAACTCATACTGTTAACATAAAGCATTATTTCACTTACCTGACGTGTACCATCTATCTGGACTTGCATTTGTTTGTAATTCTCTCCTGATCTTGTCTACATCTAATCTACCTCCTTTCAGTTGAATGTTATTGCAAGTCATGAATTGTTCTCACTCTACATTTATTGCAAACAAATAACATTATCTCCAATGGACCTGCTTGGTTTTATCTTATTCCTTTCCTGTTCTATAACTTTTTAATTATTTCATTTTATTTTCTCTACATTAGGCTGTTTTTCTTTCTTCACATTGATACTTGAATAAACAGACAAAAACAAATGTGCAATATGCCTTTTCATATTACCACTGAAAACAGCCTGAGGCCCTTAAAGTTTATTTTGATTATAAAGCTCAATGACCATATCAAAATTTCTTGGCTAGAAATGACAAAGGATTTTAGTTGCCTCTTTACAGGGATCTGAGTTAATTTCAGCAAGGGATCCACATACAGTGAACCAAGACACTGTTGATTCCAGAAGCCAGGGTTTCTTTGTTAGAGGAGTTGTACAGGGCAGCTGGAGAAGATATGATGGGGCCATATCCAGAGAAAATAACAGCCAGGCTAGAAAAGAGGAAGAGTTGTCTTACTCAAGAGAAAGGCCTAGAATGAGAATCAAAAAAGAACCAATACTTTAGAATTAGGTAAACATCAGCATAGATAGAGAGTGGGCTTGAGTTTTAACCTGAGCATAGGACAAGAGCATCTGAAGTGCCTTCTAAGGTATGATGAGTAAGTATCCAAAAATACTTAATGCAACTCCAAGAGATAAGAGAATTTCATTTTTTCTCATCCTTCTGGCTGTAACTCTTTGATTCCCATCCAAGAAAGTTATGCTAGTACCCATCAAAGATCTCCCCAATAGATAGCCTCCATCTTGTCCTTCTCTGCCTCATAGTCGCTCTACCCTCTCCTCTCAACTCTTCATCCAGCTTCCTTAACTCTCCATTTATGCTGCCACTTCCCATCTCCCCTCAACACATCCCTAAGCAATGTAGTTTCCCTTTTTCTGCTCTTGTTTGCACTACCTGACCACAAATTTCCTCTACCTTCTCTTCAGTTCTGTATCTCACACAACTGTGTATCTCTCTGGCAATTAAGAGGTCTAAAGAGAAATCTAAAGGCAGAGGCAGCAACCTGTTCCTTAGACTTTACCACAAAAATCTACACAAACAGTGGAAATGAGCAAGTGCGGAACCAGCATTTTTTGGAACACCATCAAAATGTCCATCACTTAAGAATTTGCCATGTCTCATCACACTGGAGTCTTCAAGACATTCCAGTTTTACATTTGGGAAAACTAGATTTTATCACAAATCTATAGTAGATGGAAGAGCTGGAATTTAGACACTGACCCCTCTGATTTCTAACTCTATTTTTTGACAAATCTAATTTGCACTTTGCTTGGGCAATATTAATGATTTCTCTTCAATGAGCTGCTAGCCCCCCTTGTCCTGTCCATTTCTCCCTTGTGTCAACGGTCCTCTTGCCCATCAAAAGCACAAAGTGAACAAGGGAATCATATGAGAAAGAAATGGCTCCCAGGCCTTTTATTCTCAAGTCAAAGTCTCTGGTATGCTTTGCTTTTCTCACACATACATTGAAATATAATGTAGTTCGTGATGTTAATACTGAAATGGTATTAAGGACCCAAAATCTAACACTCAGCTTTAAAATCTTATCATGAGATAAATATCTCTCTTCTGCACCAAAAGGAAAAGAAATTAAAATGAAAAAACAATACATTAATAATCATCCAAATGAATAAGAATGACAGAAGCCACTCTGGCTGGTGTGATGCCAATTCACCTCTGCCACATCTGAAGCTGACCCCCCACTTCTGACATCAGCTGTTTATTCAATTCAAGAGCCTCACTTCCTGCTTGATATGCATCCCAAGAGCTTCCAGTGCCAGACATCCTGAAATGCATTAGTGAATGGACCCCAGGCAAACTTCATATTCTCAATGTGAATTCTTGATGAGAAATATAAGGAATTTCCCAAGAACCACAGGTTCAGCCTTTCAGGTATGCAGAGAGGTGATCAGCTTTCCTCTTCTGGAGGATATGTCTCCTAGAACCTGAGGGCAAAGTGCAAAGGTAAGTAAGACCTCCTATGATTCCGACCTTTAACAGTAAGATCTGGAGAACCCCGCAAAATCTCATATGCTAAAGCCAGCCTGTGGCACTACGGGGAGTGGTAGAATCTTTAGGAGGTGGAGACTAGGGAAAAGAGTAGATCATTGGGGTGTCCCTTTGGAGGGATATCAGGACTCTGGTCCCTTCTCATCTCTCTCTTTACTTCCCAGTCACCATGAGATTTGCTCTACTACATGCTCTCTGCCATGATGTTCTGCCTCAGCAGAGGCCCAAAACCAACAGAGGCAAGTGACCATAGACTGAAACCATGAGTCAAAATAAACCTTTCCTCCTTTTAAGTTGATTATCTCAGGTATTTTGTCACAGCAATGGAAAGTTTAATAACATACACCCATTTTGCAAGCCAGTTTAAAGTAAACATTGTGGTCTTTTGGAGACCACAGAAAACCTTGGGTTCAACTAGAAGCTCTGCCACCTACTATATTTGCAAACTTTTGTGATGTAGTTTAATATTCCCGACCATCAGGATCTTCCTATATAAGTAAGACATTATCTCAATGAGACAATGTATAAAAGTTGTCTCTTGGCACCAGCCATAAATCCATGTACCATGTACAAGTATTCTCTGCCTGTTCCAAAGAGAGGTATCATCTTCATCTTCCTATCATCTCACAGAGAAGGAAAAAAAAGAAGCAGCATGTTGTGTATGTTGGTAAAATTGAGCCATGGGAGGTCCACTACCTTCAGAAAGTTGACAAAACTTTAATTTTGCCATGTCACCTGAACATGTCCCCCAGTCCATCTCAAAACAAGTTTTTGGGTGAGTCTGGCTTCTAAAGCCATTAGTGCTATATTCCCACAACTTTTTCTTTGTATTGTTTTCCTGTATGTTCAGCCTCAAATTCATGATACTCCTACCTCAGCCTCCCTGGTTCGAGGATTATAAGCATCCATCACCACATCCAGCCCCTTATGTTCTCTTTTATGTTGTGTGTACACATTTTATTTCCTTTTAATTAATTAGTTTGTCTTCTCTTAAGTTGATACAAGAAAGAGTAGGAAATACTCTGGAGTTAGTAGGTATAGGTAAGAACTTTCTCAACGAAACCCCAGCAGCACAGCAACTAAGAGATAGCATAGATAAATGGGACCTCACAAAACTAAAAAGCTTCTGTTCATCAAAAGAAATGGTCTCTAAACTGAAGAGAACACCCACAGAGTGGGAGAAAATATTTGCCAACTATACATCAGACAAAGGACTGATAACCAGAATATATAGGGAACTTAAAAAACTAAATTCTCCCAAAACTAATGAACCAATAAAGAAATGGGCACGTGAACTAAACAGAACTTTCTCAAAAGAAGAAATTCAAATGGCCAGAAAACACATGAAAAAATGCTCACCATCTCTAGCAATAAAGGAAATGCAAATTAAAACCAAACTAAGATTCCACCTCACCCCTGTTAGAATAGCTATCATCAGCAACACCACCAACAACAGGTGTTGGCGAGGATGCGGGGAAAAAGGAACCCTCTTACACTGTTGGTGGGAATGTAGACTAGTACAACCACTCTGGAAAAAAATTTGGAGGCTACTTAAAAAGCTGGACATCGATCTACCATTTGATCCAGCAATACCACTCTTGGGGATATACCCAAAAGACTGTTACTCCAGAGGCACCTGCACATCCATGCTTATTGCGGCACTATTCACAATAGCCAAGTTATGGAAACAGCCAAGATGCCCCAGCACTGACGAATGGATTAAGAAAATGTGGTATCTATACACAATGGAATTTTATGCAGCCATGAAGAAGAAGGAAATGTTATCATTCGCTGGTAAATGGATGGAATTGGAGAACATCATTCTGAGTGAGGTTAGCCTGACTCAAAAAACCAAAAATCATATGTTCTCCCTCATATGTGGACATTAGATCAAGGGCAAACACAACAAGGGGATTGGACTTTGAGCACATGATAAAAGCGAGAGCACACAAGGGAGGGGTGAGGATAGGTAAGACACCTAAAAAACTAGCTAGCATTTGTTGCCCTTAACGCAGAGAAACTAAAGCAGATACCTTAAAGCAACTGAGGCCAATAGGAAAAGGGGAACAGGTACTAGAGAAAAGGTTAGATCAAAAAGAATTAACCTAGAAGGTAACACCCACGCACAGGAAATCAATGTGAGTCAATGCCCTGTATAGCTATCCTTATCTCAACCAGCAAAAACCCTTGTTCCTTCCTATTATTGCTTATACTCTCTCTACAACAAAATTAGAAATAAGGGCAAAATAGTTTCTGCTGGGTATTGGGGGGGGAGAGGGAGGGGGCAGAGTGGGTGGTAAGGGAGGGGGTGGGGGCAGGGAGGAGAAATGAACCAAGCCTTGCGTGTACATATGAATAATAAAAGAAAAATAAAAATAAATAAATAAATAATTAGTTTGTCTTTCTTCTCTTTCTATATTTATATGCCTGAGCAAGAATGTTTAATGGAATATGAAATTAAGAATAAAGACATATGTAGTAAGAATCAGCTTCACTCTTTCTCTAGCTCCCAAGAAAGTTACTATACCACCGAGCCATTTTCTTTGCTAATCCAGAACATGGAACCACTGCAGGACACGACAAGGATCCATCAACACAAAGTGAGGGAGAGGGGAAAGAGCACTGGAGAGGAAATTAGAGGTCATGCTCTGTTGTTGCCTCTGCCAATAACTCATCTTCCATCTTTCTTCCTCTTCCTCTGTAAGATGATGATTGGGGTCTGTCAGTTGGCCTCAAGCCTTCTCTGCACCATAATCATCTGGTGGACTTTTTAATTAATAGACTTTACTTTTAGAGTTTTCATTTCATAGAAAAAATTAAGTAGAAAACTCAGAGTTCCCACATATGCCCTCCAGATGCTCTTCATCAACATTCACACAAATGTGGTACATTTTCTATCTTTGAAGAATCAACACTGACACGTTTTTATCAGTTAAAGTCATGGTTGGCATTCAGGTTCATTTTCTGAGTTGTACATTCTGTGGGTTTGGGAAAATATACAGTAACATGTGTCTAGCATTATGCAGAGCCTCTTTACTGCTTTCAGTGATAGAGTTTCACTTTCAGCTCTTGATCAGTTGAAAGGGACAAAGGAATGTCCAGACAAAAAGGTGTTAAATAGGGGAAGTGCCAGAATACCTAATGTCCTAATTTTTGCCACACTGTAGGAGCTCTAAAGAACTTGTCTTTTTCATTTTATTCTATAGGAAGCATTATTTACCTATCTGAATATAAGGAAACCAAAGCTTGAGACTTTAGGTAGCTTTTGCATATGAGCCACTGCCTGTTTGTCTGTCTGCCTGTACTACTGTCTTTCCCACCCTAATTCAGATAAACAATGTCATGAGAGCAAAGGCCACATATACCTTGTTCACCAGTTTCACCCAAGTACTTGACAAACACAAGGGACATGATATATATTCTTGAAATATGTCTCCCATCTAAACACTAACAAGGCCCATCCTGCTTAACTTCTGAGATCAGGCTATAAACTTGAAATGTGTCTTAAATAACTCTTCAGAGGGAATTTGTTATCTCTTTTTAAGAAGTTAAGTACAATAGAGTATAGAGGAAAATTAGCAGTGTGTCTAATATTTTATAAGATTCTACACTTTTTTATAGCACAAGCTTTAGAGCAGGGACATCTCTTAAAGCCATAGATGATTCAGTAAGGCCTGTTAAACTCCAAATTCATAGTCATAGTAGGCCACAGTGGCTCATTTCCTAAGCCCAAGATGACATGCCTTTTGATCAAGGACAGCCAAGCTAATGTGCCTGAGATTTGTCACCCTTCCAGAAGAACCATGGATCCCATTCAATTCTGCCTCAAACACATCTGTAGCATTTTTTATACTAAACATCAATTCCCTCCACATTAAAAACAGCCAACAATGAATAAAGAACAGGGTTCCCTTCTAACTACATAGTGTGTTTCTTTATAAATCCTCCCCAAGGGCTCCTAATGACAAATAGTTCATATTCTACTCATAGAATGAGCCACATTTGCCTCTCGACCTTCTCAATGTACTAACACATTAGAAATTTGGGTTGTGCATTAATTCTCTCATACAATTCACGGCCTTATATTTCCAAAGAGCTAGTAGCTAGGTGCTAATGAGGTCAAAAATCCCAGGTATGATTTCTCATGGGCACTGATTATCCCTCTCTTATTTAGAAATAAAAATATCACTGAATCTTTCCAGTTCTGATTGTTTTTCTCACCAAATTATTGTCTAAATCTCTGTACCCTGCTCTATAATATGAGAAGAAAAAGAAGAAACTCTTATTAATTACTTGTAATGTGCAAAGAAAGATCCAAGAAAATAAGTTGTATGAATGTATGTGGTACACATTATAGGAAGAAAGAAAGGCAAAGGAAAGAGGATGGAGCGAAGGAAGAAAGTTTTGATAAAATAGTATAGTATGGATCTGTTATTTTATAGTAACACCCCAATATTTTTTCTTGAGAAGCCACCTCTTTTCCACTTTGTGCTTTAGATAGTTTGATTCATTCCCTGGATTTATGTCCAGGTCACAGGCCTCAACTATCAACTTAAGTCCATTTTTTGGACACAGTGATTATTTCAGGATTGTCAGAGGCCCATCCGTAGTCAATCTCAGAAGCTTTCTGTAGCAACCAGTCAAGGGACCTTCTCTACCGATTTAGAACATGAAAAACTGGGCCTGCAGTATCTTTGAAGCATCTTAAGTTGCAAACCTGCCTGAAAAATGGAAGCAAAATGAAAATTGCACAGTCTAGCGATGTAGAGAGCTAGCTTCTGATGACCTTGTCTGAACATCTCCATCTAGCTACATCTGAACCTAATATGTTATATTTCTAGTCCATCAATTTTCTTTTTATTTGAAGCCAATTGAGAGTTAGGTTACTATGATAGAAACTGAAAGATTCCTGACGATCATGATTACAGAAAGTAGGACCTGCCATTGCGTATAGAAAAAAGAATGAAAGTTGCACATAGAAAGAAGTTATTTAAATCTTGACTCTTCTAACAACTAGTGTCGCAATTAGTATGGAGGAAATTATTTTCATTTCTCTGCACCTTGTCTTTGCATATGTAAAATGGGTAGACAGTTAACTAACATGTAGAATCACATGAAGAATTAAATAAAATGAAAGGTGTTGAGTGTAGAACACTATATGCTCTGCAGACAGTATTTCCTATTCCCAATTACCTCTTTTGTACCCAGAGATGAAAAGGAATGAGACGAGTTTCCAGGAATGGGGCCCTCGAGGCTGTCAGCCTGCACACAGAGTTCCAGGTTCAGTTTTCCATTCACTTGAGTTCCACTGTAGTGTATCTAACCAGATTACTATTGCCAACCAGCTGTGGTTATTGTTTCATTCTCCATAAAACCCAGAATCCTTTTATCCACATGAGTATTCAAAAATGAGGTGGAGTGGTGTTCTTCAGCAGACCGAATATCAAAACAGTTGGAAGCACAGCAAGAAGGACAAAAGAAATCCTACACTACGTCTCATTCTCCAGAAAGATTTGTAAAGGCAACATGGGTTTGGCCTTTTTTGAAATAATTCAGCCAGAAAACAAATAAGGAAAGTCTAGGTAATTCAGGGATGGGACAGCTAAGAAAGGCAGTGGAGAGCCCTCACATATTAAAATGGAACCTGAACTTGGGGATGATAGTTCCTTATTTCTAGGCTCCTGATGCACACCAAGCACTTTATGCATTTAATTTGCAACCCTCGATCTCCTATGGGGTGGATGTTCTTTTTTACTCTCACTGATGAGGATGCTAAGTGTCTGAGAAGGCTCTGAAAAATTAAAAGAGCCTGCCTGAGGTCACATTTGCTGCTCTCCATCTCCATTAGTGCTTCCAAGCCTACATCGTCATCCTTGTCCTCCTGGCCTCAGAGCTGGTGTTTCTGGTCCATATGCTCTGTGTCCTGATGAGCATCTAGATGGTTTTAACAAAAACAAATAATAAATCAGATCAATTCATACTTCAAATCACTTGATGGTGCTGAAAAGTTAGCAGTTTCTTTAAAAACTAAATATGCACCTATCATATGAACCAGCAGTGACACTCTTTGTATTTATCCACAAGAAATGAAAACATATGTTCACATGTATACATGTGTAAATTTTTCCATAGAAGCTGTATTCACAACAGCCAAAAATGGGAATGGGTAGGGATGTGGCTTGCCCACAATGCACAGACCCAGTCAGGGCTCAATCTGCAGCATGAAAATAACTGCATGGGTGAACAGTTAAGTCTTATATCCATCCTGTGCACTACTATACAGCAATGAAAAGAAACAAATTATCAATGCATGGAGACTACTTGGATGCTGAAAATAAAAAGTGATATGCTGCAAAATTCCATAGACACAACATTTTTGAAATGACAAAATTATAGAAAGGAGGAACAGATTAGTAGTTATCAGGGAGGGGGACAAGGGTAGTGGGGAGATAAATGTGACTATAAAAGGAAAACAAAACCTTATGGGATGGGATGGCTCTGTAACTTGACTGTGCTGGCGATTCGTAACTCTGCACAGGGAATAAAATTGCATAGAATGCACACACACTCTTTCTTAAATGAGTACAAGAGAAACTGGGGAAATCTGCATATCAGTGTATTTTACCAATGTCAATATGCTAGTTGTGATACTGCACTACAGTGCTGCAAAATGTGAACACTGGGGGAAACTGGGAATTGAGTACACAGACACCCTGATTTATTTCTCATACCAATTATCTCAAAATTACAAGTTTGATGTTTTTAAAAACCATCCAAACTCCTCCCATCACATAAAGAATAACATTACAAAGCTGGGCATGGTGGGGCATACCTGTGGGAATACCGAATTCGGAAGCTGAGGCAGGAGGAGCTCATGTGTGAGGCTAGCCCACGCTATAGGGAGAGACCCTGTCATAAAAAGAATTGCATAGCAATATTTTCCCAGGCTTGCAGAGCCCTATATGACCTGGTCCTTTGAAGCTCTCTGATCTCACCTGTCACCACGCTCTCACCCTGCTTAAGGGGCTGGCATGACCTTGGCACTACTTGCTGCCCTTTGTTGAAATGCTATTCCTCTGATCTCTGCAGGACCAATTCCTTCTTGTCACTCAGTTCTCAGCTGGTTATGTTCTCACAGAGGCTTTTCTGACCACATAAAGGAGCACCCAACCATGCGGTTACATCGCCCTGTGTTAATTAGCATTGTAGCATTTATTACTGTTATTTGTGTTCATTTTTTCATTGTTTATGTTTGTTTCTCTCCACTAGGAAATAAGCTCTTTGAGAGTAGGAAGGCTTTTTGTGATATCCTCTACTATACTTCCATCAGCCGTAACAGTGCCTGGCACTGAGTCAATACAGATGAGCATGAATGACAAGCTGTAGAGGAAGGTCTCATCAAATACTTTGTGATTTTCTTCCTTGCATTCGAGGCCTCTACCTGTTCCCAGTGAGTTCAAGTCTCTATCCAGATATTTATGTTGGTGCTTTAATGCAAGTCTCAATATATCAGTAGGATAGACTAGACCTGAAGAAGCTAAAGTCCATAGAACAAACATATTCCAGAGATGGACAGAGAATGGGGAACAACTCAGGCACATGTGATAACAGCAAGGTACACAGGATGGAAAAGAAAGGTTAAACTCAGCAAACATACACGACTTCCCTGTGCATTGGGCACTGGGCCATACGATGCAGAGATAAAAAGCAAGAACAGTAGTCTCAGGCCTTAGACAGTCCCTGTGAACTCTACCTAAGAAATCCATGAGGAAAGGTCACCATTTGGGTGACCCAATAGTTGAAGTGGACACGAATGGGGTGACCAAAGGTAAGAGCACTCCATCTTAGCGATGACAGTTATTGGAATACAGTGCAGTCAGGGACCAACCCAGTGGGGCCCCTTCTCCTTCAACTGGAGCAAGTCCACTTTTACCTGTATTACATACTGGGCTTCTCTGATCAGTGCATGTCAAAACATGTTTGAAACACTGTGTAAGGTAGACCCAGGTTTTGGGCTCACTTATCAGCAAAAGAAAGATTTTGAAAACATTCCTTCATTTCAAAACAATATTTACTTTAAACCTTTTCTACTTTTGTTTTTAAGAATAAATAGAAGCAATGTACTGACATTCTCATTTTCAAGTCCTCAGTAGGTTTCCATGTCACAGTCACCTGAGGTTATTAAGTCACTTCTTTCACAATTGCTGGCCAGTCTTGGATCGACACAGACTATCATATGCTCCACGCATGCCACCCAATCAAAATAAAACTGTTGCATTCTTCAGAATGAAACAAAGGTGGAGTACTGATTTCTACATGAGCAACTGTGTTTAACTCATGTGTTTCCAACCTTGGGGCTCTGGAAGCTCTCAGAATTTTTCCAGAGTAAGGCATTCCATCTTGTCTTGGACTGAGGATGTGTGGTCCCATGCTTTCTCAGCTCTACAGTGGGAAGTACCATTCATGGACTGAAAGACCATGCTGCAAAAAAGCACAGTGTTGTGCATTTACTAAATCCTACATCCTCACTGTAGACTTTACCAGAATTAGCCATTCTGATTCACTAATTGACAAAATCAAATTCAGGGAGGGGAAATGGTTTCTTCTAAGAAGCTACAGGGTTCAAAGGTTAATATAGGACATTCCTTGATGCCCTATTCTTTGATTTTGCCCTCGCAGCAGCCCCATATAAGGGAGAAGGCAGTGATTCTTGTGCACATTTTACAGATTAGAAAATTAATTTGACAAAGCACTTAGGGGGTTGAGGCTTCAGTTCCTTGTCCTTAGGGCTCTCTCCAGCCTATTGTACATCTTTTCATGAAAATAACTTGACTTTTTTCCCCTTAAATGAAGAATTATCTGAGCCAAACTAACCAAAACTTTATTTCCTCTTGCCAGAGCCAAGTTTAAGCCATATTAAGTAAAACTGAGGTGGAGAAAGGCCAGGGTTGTGGTATGAATCTCTAGCTCTCAAATTGGCTCTTTCCCACAGGACCAGTTCTCCCAAGAACTGAGAAACATCTACCAAGCTCTCCTAATACAGAGGTTGCAAAGACAGCTTGTTTACAAATAATCACACATAATGACAAAAATAATAAAACATTTTTAATGTTTCTTACCTATATTTCCCCATACCACCTGTTACTGGGCTCTTCCAATACAGTAAACAGCCTGTAAATCATTTTACAGAAGAATAGATGAAGGAATTGAGGAGCACAAAACTAAATCACAAGATAGCACATCTGATGAAGGGCAGATCTGGATGCCAGCAGCTTTATTGGCCTCTCAACTCTATTGCTTTACCCTCTGTCATGTTGCTCAGGCAGAGAAGTTGAGGAGGAAGTAAGTCTTAGTGTCCTGAAAAAAAGAGATGTTCCAATTCTCCCCTTTCCACAGACACATAGTAAGCATCTGTTAAATGCTAGATGCTAACTGGGATTATAGCAGTAAACAAAGACCTCAGCCTCCTGAAGCTGACATTCTTCATGCAAACTGCATCAATCAGTCTTTTCTGCTGTGACAAATGACTGAGAAAGCAACTTAAAAGAAGGAATTATTTATTTGGTTCGTGGTTTCTGAGCTTTCAGTCCATCACAATGGAGAGGGAAGAGAAAAGCAAAGTTGTTCACAGCATGGTGGCCAGGAAGCAGAGAGAAAATGCCTGTGCTTGCTGACTTTCTCCTTTTTCCCCTTTTATTCCATCTGGGCCAACTGTCTGTGGGATCATGCTGCCCACATTCCAAAAGGGTCTCACCCCTTCATTAATCCTCTCTGGAAACACCCTCACAGACACCTCCAGAAGTGTGCTTTATTAATCTTCTAGGTGTTTCTCACTCCAATTAAGTTGACCGTCAAGATTAACCATCAAACAAGCATTGATGGTATGGTTCCTATTCCTTGCCATCTACCAGAGAGCAGAGAGAAAAAGAGAAAAAAAAAACTCCTTTATATATCACAAAATGAAGAGCTATATTTATAGTCATAGTTAAAGGTGAAGGCAGTAGTTCTTGGTCTTTTTATTCTAAGGTGCTAGCTAAATACCTGACTCATCACCCCCGTTCACTGCTACACACAGCCATAGCAGGCTGGGTTGTCTACAATTCCCTGCACATCAGCTGTATCTTGACTGCTTTTTCTCTTTCTCAGGAGAACAGAGCAGAATGCAAGAAAGCGTTCTATTATTACAGAATAACCATGAATCCACAGGTAACTATTTGTATACTTCAATAGTTTAACTAGAAGTGGTAACAAATTTCTTGTGATACAACTCACGAGTGAGATAGATATTAAAATACTGCATTCTAGTGAGGTTATTGTCACCATGGGTCTTGTATTATGAGATCCCTAGCTCGAAGAAAGGAGTAATGTACTAATTCATCATAAACCATATATGTATTCTATCATGGACCTATATATTAAATGAGCTGGCTGCCAGTCTAGAAATGTATGCATCTTTCAGTTTTTGAAACAACATATGTAACAAAAATGTATTTTTTTCAAAAATGGAGAACAGGAAGGTAAAACAAGTCCTGTCTGGGAAGTGGGAGGAGGGTGAATATGATGGAATATTATGTATTCATGTATGAAAATGGAAAAATGAGATATGTTGAAACTATTCCAGGAATGGGGAGAGGGGGATAAAGGAGAATGATGGAGAGGTGAATTCAAATATGATACACTGTAAGAACTTTTGTAAATGTCTCAATGTACCACCAGTACAACACTAATATGACAATAAAAATAGAGTAAAAGTCATGAAATTGATGAAACATTCAAAAAAATTTAATTCCTCCATTTAGCACACAGTAGCAACATACAAGGTCAAAAATGCCTTCCAGATAGAAAAGGAGAAGAAGTTAGGAGGCATGGAAAAATCTTCCTTTAACTTTGAAGGTTTTATTTATACAGAAAAGACCATGGTGGCAATTACTAAGTTTCTCCAAGGCTCCATCATTTTATAGACCACAGCATGTGGAAATCAAAAACCTTAGACAAGGTAAGAAAAGTGATGCTCTTATCAAACTTATGAAATGTGCCAGCCAGGCACTGATGGCTCATTCTCATAACCTTGGCTACCTGCGAGGCTAAGATTGGGAGGAACATAGTTTGAGGCCAGCCCAGTAAAAATGTTAGCAAGATCCCATCTCAACCAGTAGCTGGGTACAGTGCCGCACACTACCATCCAAACTGCACAGGAAACTGAGGTTGGGAGGATTGCAGTTCTAGGCCAGCTCTGGCAAAAAAAAGTTTGCGAGGCCCCCACTCAATGGAAAAAATGCTGGGCATGATGGTATGTGCCTGTCTCCCAGTGATGGAAGAAAGTTTAAAATAAAAGGATTGCTGTCAGGCCAGTGTGGGCAAAAAATGAGACTCTATCTCCAGAATAACCATAGCAAAAAAGGACTAGAGGCATGATGCAAGCAGTAGAGTTATCTGCCTTAGCAGATGCAAAGCCCTGAGGTCAAATCCCAGTACTGCCAAAATAATAATAATAGTGATAACAATAATAATAATGGTAAAGATATGCCCTGAATTACAAAGCCTCAGAACTCACCTGAATGAGTCATGTCCCTACAAGAAACAGAATTCATCCCATATCATTCCAATAAAGATACTTTAATTTACAGATCACTTACAGGAATACAGGCATAGTTTAGGGAACAAATCAAAGATGGTGGGGCAGCAAGAAACTACAAACATGACATTAATACTCCTGAAGCTAAGGCAAGGGTGTTCTAGGAACCCAATAAGCGCTGTACCATGGATGAGAAGTCTCCAGAAAGAACTGGCAGGATGCAGTTCTTGCCTGAAATAACACACCAAGGCCCAGAAGGAGTCAGAAAAGATACACTTCAACCTATCTTCAACACCACACTTCAGGATGTTGCATGTCAACAAAGGAGTCTGGGTGAAGCAGTCTGCACAGAAGACCGCAGAAAGTGATAAAGAAGAGAGCTGGATGTACAAATGAACAAAAGAGATAAGGTTTGACCTTTTTTCTAGCCCCTTCTCTAGCTAATTCCCTTGCTCTCAGTGTTCTTCCCATGACCTTCAGCTTCTTAGTAATTATCAGGGAGACTGCTGGAGACCCCAACATTTCAGAGCCATAATCTATAAAGGACACCAAAACATCCCTCAAAATGGAATGTGATAAAGACAAATTGCATTTACCAAAGTTCTCTTGAGTATGTTGTATGGTACAATGGGGTGGATGAAATCCCAAAGACACTGATCAGCTGAAACCAGGCTGTCATTAACTGCCTTTTAAGAGGATAGGTTTGGTTAGCTGAGGGACTTCCATTATGCTAAATGGGTCATGCAATTGAGTGCCAGTGCTGAATCTCTCAGAACAGTAAAGCAGAGACTCAAGACCCTACCCTTGCCCATTCACTCAGCTTTCCTGCAAGCACCTGTTAGGCTCACAGTTATCACCAAGGGGTTCCACACTGATGGCGTGGATACATGACCAACCTCAGCTGGAGTCAGCTACATCAGTATGAGCTGCTTTAACATACTTCCCTTCTCCGTGGTTAAAATTTATCTTACCTATAATGATGTCTTCCTACTCCAATACTGAAAGAGACAGGCTTGTTCAAGCTTGTTCTTAGCTCACTGCCAGACAAATCCTAAGAAGGTCTGCAAACATTATATTGAGTAAATAAAATAAAAAGCTTGCATATGCATGCACACACACACACACACACACACACACTGGTACAAAGAAGATAGTGAGGTTACATTTTATTTGTGAGACACCATGTGGTGAATAAAAATTGCACCACTTGCAATTTTTAACTAAATTCTAAACATTTTCATTTAAAAGGGGGACCTTAGCTAACCAGAGTACTCCTGAGAAGGCTATAAAGACATAAAACTCCTGGAAGTCACCTGACAACTATTGTGGTAAACTTGTAGCTCACTCCAAATCTACTTAAATGATGCTTTTTTTTCTAAATACCATTTGCACAGAAGTGATAGGTGGTTTATACTTTTGCGTGTGTATGCCATGCCTACCACTTCTCATCCAAGACATGAGACTTTGACATTGTGAATGTTTGCATGAACTGGCAAGAAAAAATGGACAATAATGAAATTTACAGTTTAAAACCAAAAGCCTCACAATTTTACAAGTCTATTTAAAGAGGCTGTGAAAGCAAAGCAATAGATCTTCTCATAACAAAGGCACAGCTACAGAACAATATACACTATTAAACCCTTACCTTAAGCAAATCCAAAAAAGTAAAAATAAGGAAATAAGATAGAAAGAGACACCATGTTAAGTGAATTTATATGGCAGGGTAAGTACCTAGAATTTCATCTTTTTCCCAAAAAAAAGACCATTTCCCAAAATAAACTCATAGAAAATGTAAGAAAAATATATTTAATTTCAAAGGCAGTTCCTCTTTTTATGTTAGAAGTATATACTCCTATAGAAAATCTGCTTTTAAAAAATACATTTATCGTGGTGCATCTTAAAAGTACACAGTTATAACTCCAATGAGCTCACCGCCTGCAAATGAGAATGCAGATGGAAACCCTCTTTTATGCACTGCAAACATGCTATACTCTGAGGCTTAAAGGTTGGGGAAGTCACAATGGGGAGTAGCTGTGCACATCTTTCCTTCTTCCATTTTGACCTATGGTTAGAGTCCATACTAATATCATTTCCCATTTCCTAGGAAAGAAATTAAAAGTCAGAAACAATTTAAATTATTTAAATCCTCTCCCATGAGAGGAATTTGTATACCTCAGAAATGAATGCAGCTCTTTGATGGGGAATGCTTATTTGCTGTTGACAGCTTTTTAGTGAAAAAGATAGAAATCAGATTGAATTTCGACAGTGAGAAATTGAGAGCTTGTTCTGCCAGCAGGAGGCTGAGGCCTCTAATTTTACCTCTGTGAAACAAAGATGAACCACGAATATAATCTACCTACTTTTCGAAAACAAAACATAAAAATTCTCTATGTAGCTGGCTTCAAAGTAAGAAAAATTGCACATAGCACCAGCTCTGTTCTAACCATCTTGGTATTAATATAATAGCTAGACTGTATTCAAAAGCAGACAGAATAGATTCCAAACTCCATTATACTCTCTATTCTGAACTTTTCATTTGAACAATGGAGTCCACAGTAACCCCATCAAACTTCCTTAAACCAAAGGTCTGACAACCCCTGAATATCAAAATATCTCTAAAACAGAAAATTAAATTCTATTCTACACTCAATATAATTGAGCAAAGATACATTTTTACAATAGTAATGGTATATAAACAGTCTTCATTAGACTCTAGTAAGCTCCTAATTATATATAATAAATCTAAACACTAATACTTATTTGTAATAGAATTAAAAATTGGCTTTGGCTAATAGGACAGGTTCTTCAAAGACATTTAGTTTTCCATCATTCAGATCTGAGACAGCAGAAATGTTTATAATTTCACATACCAAATGAAACCAGAGAGGGAGAAGACTTCGTGACAATTTCTTGTTAGTATATTGTGGTTGTGGAAGGAACATTGGCTAATAGAGAATTTTAACATCAGGGACCTCTATTTTTGATACTACAACCCTTTGTGTATTATCTCAGGAAGAAACAGAATAGATGTTATTACAGTCTTAAAACTGGATTTTATCAGGTGACATTCCCTGGGCTCTCCTTTTTCCCCCTCAAAGAAAAAAAAGAGAAACAAAACAATAATAACACTATTACTCTAGTACTTCAAGCTATCAGACAAGAATGTGTGTGATGTTTCAAGGGAAAAAGGTCAATCAAACATTATAGTATGTTAAACAAAAATTCAAATAATTGTAGAATATTAAGAAAAAAGTCTACATAAACACAAAGAAATGCAGATGTTATATTTTTTATTGAAAGTGAAACATCTTACAGATTATAGCATATTGTTTTAGCAAGCTTCAATCAGCCATGCATTTTCAACAGTTTTTAAATAAATTAATTCCTTGCATGTTTAAACATTAACACTACATGACAATATAGCTACAGGAAATAACTAAAGTCTTACTGAGCTCATTAGATCAAAATAATTTTATTATGTTGATGGATTTTTATTGAAATTAATATCAGGATGAAAAATTCAAGTGCTCATCCACTTCAGTTTCAGAATTCTACAGAAGAAAAAGTGAGCCCATGCAAAGGAATAGCCAATCACCACTTCCGGAAATATGGTAGATTTTTCCTGAAAAATCTCCTTAAAAACTAGAAATTCTGCATAAAATATAGTAAACATTCTTTTAAAGGATATTGGTCAGCTGGAAAGAAAATCACATAGAAACATGGGAATGTAAGATGAACGAACAAAGGGATTTTTAAAAAGACAAATTCAAAGAAATATTTATAGTGCAAAACAATAACAATACTCTTGGCTCTCTCTGCTCTCTCCCTCTCTCCCTCTCCCACCCGGCAATAAAGAATCTCTTGGCCAGATCACTCCTCTCCACATGGTCATTTTGGGGCCTATATTTCTTTACATTTGGTGCCATGACTCGGGTGGGTTTCCCCACTAATCCCGGTGGGACCCCGATTCCGACTCACCCCACGACCACCCTGAGGACGTGACTGGCCAGGACTCATCCTCCCGATCGCCCTCGCTTGCATCCAACACCGGACATTCTTTGGTGAGTCCACCTACCCTTCTTGGGCTCCCTTTACGGTCTCTCCCTTCGGTGTCTCTGGGTTTTAGAACACTTCCCATGCTTTGGGCTATCTCTGGGCAGCTCAGACGGTAGAGGGATCCCCTTCTCCGCAGGGTTTGGATTTTACAGGGTCCAGGACCCTACAAAACCTAGACCTAGGTAATCCAAGCCGGCAGCCTCTGGCCTGCAAACCACCTGAACTCAGTGACGGCCGAGTCACGTGCGCTTTGCGTTTTTTTTTCAGATATTTGTGCTGTGCAAGGACGCTTCACAGTACATAATATCCTCCTCTCCCATTCCGGGACCAGGTCCCTCATAATGGGTGCCTCTACGTCTTCTCTGCCGTCTGACTCCCCACTAAAATGCCTCCTCAATAATTTAGACACCTTGGGTTTGACCCCAGATATAAAACCAAAAATTTGATCTGCTTTTACACTCAAATCTGGCCCACTTATCCTTTAGACAACCAAAGTCACTGGCCCCTTTTCAGGTCTTTAAATCCCAACCTTTTATGGAACATATAACTACTGTGAGTGATCGGGACGATGGGGAGAGATTCCATTATGTCCAAGCCTTTTCATACCTCTGTCTAAATCAGGCTCTCTGACTTCAAACCCTCCCTCTGTACTTTCTGTTCCCCTGCGCAGATTCTATCAGCCTGTAAACCAGTTTCTAAATCAGCCAATTCCTCTTCAAACCTCCTCCTTCCCCACGTAAACAGACCATACTTATCTCCTCCTATCTTCCTAAAAAACTTTCCCTGTCATGGAGTTAAGCAAGGCCACTCCTTGCCAATTCTGACCTCGAGGCGATTCCAGCTCTGAGAGAGCTCATGCTTTATTCGGTGACCAGCGAATGGAGGTTTCGTTTCCTGAAAGCCTGCCAGTACCAATCAATGGGAGCAAGCTGCAGACACAGGGATACCAACCTCTCCAAAATGCCAGGATAGTTGGCTGATACCCACCATGCAGAGGTCAGAGGATTGGTTCGAGACTCTTTATGACCTAAGGCTACAAGGGACCTTAATCAACTTCAGGGAAGAAGAAATCTTCATTTTTGGAGCCTGGGTGTACACCATCATGGGGCTCACAACCCCAACATTGTTTGCCAACTAACCCTCCCTTCCCCTACGCTGCCCCTTGCCAGCTCAAAGAAGCCAGAGCAAACACAACGCCCCCTTCCTTAACAAACAAAAAAGGGAGGAATGTTGGCAATAATGGCGCCGATAGGTTTTTCTTACTGCACCCTTAAGCTTCTGTTTTCCAGGGTCACGGTCCAGCCTCCCAGGGTCACAGTCCAGCCTCAAGTCTAGCTTGAACCCTCCTTCTGCCCCAACCTCCAATCAGCATGAACCATAAGATCCTAACCAACCAGATCATGCTGAGTCCCACTGAGGAGTATTTAAGCCCTTGCCTCTCCTGCTTCTCTCTCTTGGCTCTCTGCTCTCTCCCTCTCCCACCCGGCAATAAAGAATCTCTTGGCCAGATCACTCCTCTCCATGTGGTCATTTTGGGGCCCACATTTCCTTAAATCTTGTGACTTCAGTCAAAACTTCCACCCAGGGAACAATGACTTTCTTGTTGTGACTTGGCCCTGTCTGACCAATCCACAGAAATGATGAATGGGACTATACCTTTGACCAGGACTCTTTAATTATACATACCTAATTCTTTCTCTCTTTAAACCTAAATCTCTTGTCTGTACCCCAAAGATGGCCTGAAATGTTTACTCTCCCTTTCCCCTTTTTTTTTTTGTGAAGTTTTTTTTTTTTTTTTTGAGATAGGGCTTTGAGAACTATTTGCCTAAACTGGCTTTGAACTTCAAACCTCCTGATCTGATCTTTGCCTCCTGAGTAGCTAGGATTACAGGCCAGAGCCACCGGCACCCCACTGCGTAAATAAATCTTTCCTGGCCTCTCAGCAAAAAAAAAAAAAAAACAATAACAATAATGCATCATAGTGTTTAATATATATAGAAATGTGTAGGATGACAATAACACAGGCAGGAGGGAGATAAATAGAACTAAAATCTTCTAAATTCCCGAATTTTTACAGAAGTGATAAAGGTCTAAATTATGTTACAATGGAATACGTTAAGGGTGCATACTTAAAGGAACAACAAAAAGAAGAACAAAATTAACAATCATTGAATTACTCCCACAAATTAAATTTCAACCCAGATGACTTGCCTGATGAATTATTCTTGATGGTAAAGGAAGAAACAACACTGTCATTGGATAACCCCTTTCATAGAATTAAAAAAAGGAAAAACAACTTATTTTATAATCCCATCAAAATCTTATGAATGAGATCTATACTTTATGAATGCAGACATAAAATCCTGAATGGAAGAAGATTCATCAATATATAGGAAAACACAATTCAACCAAGTTGTGTTTCTTCTAAACTAACTAGATTCAATTGGCATTGAAAATTGAATGTAAGTCACCAAGTTAAGAGGATAAAATGATTTTTATATAAGAAAGAATGCATTTAAAAATTTTAAAACTTTTCATTATTTCATAAGAAAATTCTTAACAAATTGGGACAAGAATTAACTTTCTTAAGCTGATAAATCACATCAAAAACTATACTTCATACTTGATACATTTTAATGTAAAGGGCTTCATACTTCATGATAAAATCTGAAACATTTTCCCCAGTATCAGTACTATGATCTAAATGTTTGTATCCCCCAAAATTTATGTATTGAAACCTTGTATCCAATACAATTGTATTAAGAGATGTGCCCTTAAGATGTGACTAGGTCATGAGAGCAGAGTCCACATGAATGGGATTAGTGTCCTGATAGAAGAGGCCAGAGAGAGCTCGTGTGCCCCTCCACGAAGTGAGGATGTACTCTATAAGAAAAGGGACTTCACAGACACTGAATCTGCCAGCTACCTTGACCTCAGATGTCTTAGCCTCCAGAAGTGTGATATAAACATTCATTGTTTATTTGCTCTGCCACAAAGAGTCCTGTGATTAGGAGTAGATGAATTGGATGAATAGTTGTCTGTGCCACTTGTAGCTCATAGTAAAGCAATGGCCACTTTCCTTCAAATGCCTTACATCTATTCATGGCTCACTTCCTTTTTCCCCATCCCGTTAGCTGCCAAATGAATGCATGTTGAGTGCATCATCTCCAACCCTTTCCTTAGAATCTATTTTGGCAACAACAAATGACAAATTCATATATGATGGATAAATGAATGAAACAAATATTTATCATTACAATAAACATTACTCTAAAAACCACATGCAGCTCCTCAAGTCCAAGTCCAGCAGTCATAACTGTAAATATTTTATACATATACATTTATTAGTCATCTCACTCATTTATTCTGAGTTTTTAGTTAATTCCCTTCTATTTTATTGGTAAATTGTATCATCGACACATGGTAGTTTTTTATATATTTATACATCTCTTGGATTTTTCTTGGCTTATTACTTTGTCTAGGGCCTCCAAAAGAATCTAATTGTCTCAAATTCTATAAATGAGATAAGTCATTCTTTGAGTAATAATAAGTTGTATGGGATGGTCATTTTAATGTTAATTCCCTTAGAAATTATCCCATAGCTCCTCAAGTAGTCACTATGTAGAAATCAAAAAGGATCTTTAAAAAAGATTGAGCCTGTGTAGGTTAAAGAGCTGCTGAGGGAAGTTATACAGGATACAAAATAATCAATATTAAAAGTAAACTCTAGCCAGTGCATCTAGGCCTGACTTTCTGAGAAACATTCTCTATAGGAACATAATCAAATGCTGTTACACAAGGTTAGATATGATCTGAAGACCATCTGCACCTGTAGCACCATACAAATTTGTAAAAATATAGATTCCAAGCCAGGCAAAGATGGCTCATGCCCGTAATCCTAGCTACTCAGGAGGAAGAGATTAGGAGGATCGCAGTTCAAAACCAGTCCAGCAAATAGTTCTGCGAGACCCTATCTTGAAAAACCATTCACAAAAGTTGGACTAGTGGAGTGGCTCAAGGTGAAAGCCCTGAGTTCAAGCCCCAGTAACTGCAATAAAAAAAAAAGTAGATTCTAGCCAGGTGCCGGTGGCTCACGCCTATAATCCTAGCTACTCAGGAGGCAGAGATCTGGAAGACAGAGGTTCAAAGCCAGCCTGGACAAAAAGTTCACGAGACCCTATTTCAAAAAAAAAAACCATCACAAAAAAAGGGTGGGGAAACTGGTGGATTGGCTTAAGGTGTAGGCCTTGAGTTCAAGCCCCAATACTGCAAAAAAAAAGAAAATGTAAATTCGTAGACCCTACCTAGAACTTCTAGATCCAGATATAGTGATTAAGGTTCAGTATTCTGAATTTTTTATGAAATCTGAAAATAATTTTGATGTTACTGAAGTAGGAAAATTGAGGGTCAAGTATTGAGAAATGGATGCATACAGGAATGTTTCTAAATAGGTAATCAATGTATTATACTTTTTATATATTCTCATCTCCTCCAGTACACCCTTAGGTGACTGAGATTTAGAGATTTCTGCTCCTACAGAAAGGTTTATCTTAAAGGCACTGCACATCCCCAACTCAGCTCTACCTCCCACATTGCTAGGTAATTCAGAAGTTCAGTAAGAATCTGTAAAGCTATGCCAACACATAGCATTACAAATTTTAAAGGCATGAAATAACTTCCTCATAGTCCTTCTTTTCTTTTTATCTCCTGAACAGACTTTACCAGAAAAAAATAAACTCTTGTTGGTTAGCAAGATCTTCAAGTATCTGGATTGTACCAAGGATGCACTAATGCCAAAAGCACAATTCCTATGCAAATAATAGGGTTTCCAAAATAGAGGATGTCAAATCTAGAGTAGCCTTCAGTAACATCTGTTTACAGAAAAAGGAAAACAAAATCCTTAAAATGGATTTTTTTTCTACCTCTTATCTGCTTGTTTGCAAAGATCATTTCTGAACTGTCCCAAATTTGAAGAATAAACATTAGGCCAAAGAAGGCTTTAATGACCCTGTAGCATGAAAAAGAAAAGGGTGGCAAAAGTCAACTAAACGTGCTTCTAGGAAAAGGCACATGACTTCCAAACATGTTTCTTTCTATCCTTGGAAATAAAGATCAGGAAAAACGTCAGGAAGAAGACCACGCTAGAGACATGAGGTATAAGTTGCAGGAAAGGGCTAAAGCAAGTAAAGTTATGAAGGTGGAGATAGGAATAAATTTCCCCCTAACTATCCTCTAGCATCTACTTTTCTGCAAAACTGAACATAGAAAAACCACCCGATGGAAAAATAAAATGAAGCACTCCTCCCCACTGTATTCCTATAAGTAGTAATATATAACGACATCCATTTAGGAAGCAATTCTCAGAATGCAGATTTTAGAGAAAAAGAAAAATTGGGTATTTAGTAGAGTTTAACTTTGGTTAGTGGGGTTTGATTTGGGTTTTTATTTTAAATCATTGCATTTGGGTTTGTAATTTATGTTTTGTTTAGATTAGATATCATGCTGAATCTATAGTTCAAAAACATGCATATACAAATAAACATAGACTGATATATGTGTGTGATGATACATATGTATGTGCATGTCTATATATGCTATTTTAGTATGACTATGATATCTTTACTTGATTCGGAAATGAAAGGACTCAGTGTTCTTGTTCATCTCTTTAAGCAGTGATACAGTGTTGGGAGAGCAAAAGCACTTCAATGCTGAGTTTTTTTTTAAAGCACAAGAAAGAATAAGCAAAAAAATTATTTTTTCAAAACCACTGTTCCTGGATTTTTCTCATTTCCAATTCTCCACTTGTTTACCACAAGGCTTAAAACATTTTTTGGTATGACAGGATTAAACAAAAAGCAAGCATGCTTCTCCACACACTTCCCCATGTTCTCTCACCTCAACTTTTAATTAAAATACTGTCAGTTGGGGATAAAGGGAAAAAATACAAAGAGAATTATATCCAGAAAACAAAAAAAGTAAATTCCATCAAAGCAGAAGCTATTAGCACTGTGTTGGCTATCTGATCATCTGAGTTTCAAATCACATGCTGAGTTCCTATGAGATGCCAGCCTCCAACTCTGCAGACAGAAGTCAAG
This sequence comes from Castor canadensis, assembly GCF_047511655.1. NCBI lineage: Eukaryota > Metazoa > Chordata > Mammalia > Rodentia > Castoridae > Castor > Castor canadensis. The sequence goes on from NC_133400.1 coordinate 26,957,339, forward strand.
ACCAAATTAGGAAAAGGGAACAGGGTGCTCTTGTGAGGCAATGAAGACCAAAGCTAAGGAGAGGACAGTAAGTCCACCTGTGCCTGAACCTCAGCATGAGGCTCACCAATGGCTACATTCATCACAGTCCCTCTGAAGGTACATGCAACATGTATAAGTACTCAGGGGAGAAGAGCCCTGGTTTTGCAAAATGAACTTTGTGCAGTGTGTCCACTGGTCATGGTTCACACTGTGGGTTGAATGACCCAATTCAAGCCATAACTTAAAGAGTTGATGAAGAATTCAAATGGAACAAGAGTCAGGCTTGCCCCTCGCCTATCACTTCCTTTCTTTGACAAGCCCTGAGGCTTACCAGCAAACCCTAGAACTCTCCAAAACGTTTGGAAAATCACTGATCTGGGATTTAACTCAAGTTAAGTTAAGTTAAGTGTTCAACTCTTTCTCCAACATGCCTGACAGATTTAACTTTCTATTAGTCCTAGCCAGACCCTGAAAATGAGCAACGAATTTCAATTGGTTGAAAAAATTTTCACCTGTTTTATGGTAAGGGTTTTTTTGTTCCCTACTTAACATTTTTGCCTTTTTCAAAGACATACTGATTTGCAACAATAAAACTATTGGCTTTTATGCCATCTGGCCTTTTCCCTAGTTTCGTTGATTTTGTAGTGTTATACCAGAAATATATAGATTTGTATATGTTGATGCAATAAAGAAACATTTATAGATAATTTCAAGCATCTACTATGTGAGAAGTATTTTAAATAAATAGCTCATTTCATCTTCCAGGTGGGATGAGTATTTTGTCTATCACTCATATGAGAAAACTGACCTGCATCATCCTGATTAGCTTTTCAAAATCTGATACAGTTAAAAAATGAAACTTAGATTTGAAGTTATACACACACACACACACACACACACACACACACACACACATACATATTTTATTTCCCCTACAAATGATGAGCCAACAGCTCCCTAGGGAACCATGAGGTATTTTATTAGATTCTTTTAAAAAGATTAAAACGAAGATGGCAACTGGGACATCCAGTGAGCTCTGTGAGCTCCCTGAACCAGGGACTTTGCTGAAATGCTGGAGAGACACTTGGCTGAGGTAAAGCACCAGGGAGAGTTGAAACATCAGCACTCTGAACCCCTAGCTTGTGGAAGGCTTCTCCACACCATGGTTTACTAAAAGAACAGCTGGCGCTGCATGGCAAGCCCCGCTCCATAGGCCCCTGGAGACTGCACCACAGGTTGTAGGATCTCTGATTCTCCAACCCACTCCTCAGCTCCACCAGGGTGTGCTCCATAGGCCCGCCAGATCTCCCCCAAACTCCCACCCCTCAGACTGACACAATCTCCTCCAGACTGTGCCCCTAAGGCCTGCCAAGCCAGCAATCCACAGGCATGCACAATCTTCACTGGGCCATGCCCCTCAGGCCTGCCAGGCCAGTGATCCACAGACACTCACAATCTCCACTCCACCAGGCCTGCGCCCTTCAGGCATACCAGGCCTATGCTCCAAAGGCCCACAAGATCGCCTCAACAACAGGCCTCCATATGCAGGCCCATGGGAAACCACCCACTTGCCACCTGCCACAGGAGGAGGGCTCCAAACCTGCCTAGGAGACTCAGACAGGTCTAGATGCTAAAGGAGTACCAGTAGAAATTCTAAGACTGAAATTCCACTGTTCCTGAACTGGTGATTTTTGTTTGTTTGTTTGTTTGTTTGTTGCCTTCCTTTAAAGGTTTGGTTGTCTGGTTTGCTCTTTGATCGTCCACCATCTCTCCTTGCTGTTTCCCTTGGTACTCTCTTTTATTATTTTTTATTTTATATTTTCTTCCTTCTACTTCTCTTTCATTCTCTATACTCTCCTTCTTCCTTGATTTTGTTAGTTTCACTATTGTAACTCAGTAAATTACACATAGTCCAGGGACAGAAAGGGTACCAAATGGAAATATGGGAAGATGAAAACGGGATGGAAACCATTATCCCCCAAAAAATAAATTCGTACAGGATTCAGAAAGAAATGAAGAAAACCAGTACCCAGATCCAGACTCCAACAAAACAAAGATAAACTATGCCAAAGAACCCAAGGAAGTGGACAAGAACACTCTGAGAGAAGAAATCCTGCAAGTAATCAATGAGAATTTCGAAGAGGTGTTATTAGACATGGTCAACCAAAACATACAAGAGGCACTCAAGAAATTCCAAGAGGACAAAAATAAAGAATATGAGAAAACACAAAAACAAAAAAATGAAATCATAGGAGCCATCAATAAAAACCAAAATGAAACAAAAAATACCATAAATAGAGAGATAAATGAATTAAGGGTGAAAATTGACAACATTAAAGAGGAAGTGACCCACAACATGGAAAATCTCAGAAAAAAGAATGAAACAGAAATACAAAACAAAATGGAAGGCCATTCCAGCAGAATAGAACAAACAGAAGAATCTCAGAACTTGAAGATGAAATGGTAATTAAAGGAAAAACCAAGAACTATTAGTTAAACAACTCAAGACCTGTGAAAAGAATATGCAAGAACTGACTGACTGCATTAAAAGACCAAACCTGAGAATCATGGGCATTGAAGAAGAGATGCAAGCAAAAGGAATGTGTAATACATTCAACAAACTAATAACAGAAAATTTCTCAAATCTAGAGAAAACTATGCCCATCCAGGTACAGGAAACCTCCAAAACACCAAACAGACTTGACCAAAGTAGAACTACCCAATGACATATTATTATTAAAACAACAAGCACATAGACTAGAGAAAGAATATTGAAGGCTGTAAGAGAGAAAAAACAAACAACATACAAAGGTAAACCCATCAAATCACAGCAGATTTCTCCATGGAAACCTCCAAAGCAAGAAGAGCATGGAGTGAAGTCTTCTGGGCATTAAATGAAGATAACTTCAACCCTAGGATACTCTACCAAGCAAAACTATCATTCAAAATAGATGGAGCAATAAAAGTCTTCCATGATAAGCAGAAACTAAAACAATATATGACCACCAAACCACCAGTACAAAAGATTCTTCAAGGGATTCTGCACACAGAAAGTGAAACCCAACATAACCATGAAAAGACAGGCACCACCAAACTACAGGAGAAGAAAAAGCAAGAAAGTAGAGAGTAACCTCAACTTAGGTACACACAATCAAACCTTCAAACAACTAAGACAAGTAAATGACAGGAATCACCACATACCTATCAGTACTAACACTTAATGTTAACAGACTTAATTCACCACCAAAAGGCACTGCTTGATGAAATGGGTTAAAAAGGAAGATCCAACAATTTGTTGCTTACAGGAGACCATCTCACTGACAGAAATAAGCATAGGCTTAGGTGAAAGGCTGAAAGAAGATTTACCAAGCCAATGGACCAAGCCAATGGCCCCTGAACAGGCAAGAGTAGCAATACTTATCTCTGACAAAGTAGACTTAAAACCTACATTGATCAAACAAGATAAAGAAGGACATACCATACTAATAAAAGGGCAAATAGACCAAAAGGAAATAATACTTATCAACCTATATGCACCCAATGTCAACACACCCAATTTCATCAAACATACCCTGAAAGACCTAAAAGCATATATTAACTCCAACACAGTGGTTGTGGGGGAATTAACACTCCATTATCATTAATAGATAGGTCATCCAAACAAAAAATCAATAAAGAAATCCAAGATCTAAAATATACAATAGATCAAATGGGCTTACTTGATGTCTACAGAACATTTCATCCAACTTCTACACAATATACATTCTTCTCAGCAGCCCATGGAGCCTTCTCCAAAATAGATCATATCCTAGGACACAAAGCAAGCCTCACCTAATATAAGAAAATAAAAATTATACTATGCATTCTATCTGATCACAATGCAGTAAAAGTAGAACTAAAAAACAAAATAATGGCAAACCAAATTCAACAACACATCAAAAAGATTATTCACCACGACCAAGTAGGCTTCATCCCAGGAATGCAGGGGTGGTTCAACATATGACATATGTTGAATAGGAGTGGAGATAGTGGGCATCCTTGTGTGGTTCCTGATTTTAGAGGGAATGGTTTCAGTTTTTCTCCATTAAGTATAATGCTGGCTGTAGGTTTGTCATATATAGCTTTTATAATGTTGAGGTACTTTCCTTCTATTCCTAGTTTTCTTAGAGCTTTTATCATGAAATGGTGTTGGATCTTATCTAAGGCTTTTTCTGCATCTATTGAGATGATCAAGTGGTTTTTGTCTTTGCTTCTGTTAATGTGGTTTATTACGTTTATTGATTTTCGTATGTTGAACCACCCCTACATCCCTGGGATGAAGCTGCTTCAATTTCATTTTGTGTTATAGATCTACTCAGGTGATTAATTTCCTCTTGGTTCAGTTTTGGATGGTCATATGTATCTAGAAATCTGTCCATTTCTTTTAGATTTTCAAATTTATTTGAATATAGGTTCTCAAAGTAGTCTCTGATGATTTCCTGGACTTCCATGGTGTTTGTTGTTATCTCCCCTTTTACATTCCTCATTCTACTAATTTGGGTTTTTTCTCTCCTCATTTTAGTCAGGTTTGCCAGGGGTCTATCGATCTTGTTTATTTTTTCAAAGAACCAACTTTTCGTTTCATTAATTCTTTGTATACTTTTTTTGGTTTCTATTTCGTTGATTTCAGCTCTTATTTTTATTATTTCTCTCCTTCTATTTGTTTTGGGATTCGCTTGTTCTTGTTTTTCTAGGAGTTTGAGATGTAGCATTAGGTCATTGATTTGGGATCTTTCAATCTTTTTAATATATGCACTCATGGCTATAAACTTTCCTCTCAAGACTGCCTTAGCTGTGTCCCATAGGTTCCGGTAGTTTGTGTTTTCATTTTCACTGACTTCCAGGAACTTTTTAATTTCCTCTTTTATTTCATTGATGATCCATTCTTCATTAAGTAATGAGTTATTTAGTTTCCAGCTGTTTGCATGTTTTTTGTCTTTACTTTTGTTGTTGAGTTCTACTTTTACTGCATTGTGATCAAATAGTATGCACAGTATAATTTCTATTTTCTTATATTTGCTGAGACTTGCTTTGTGTCCTAGGATATGATCTATTTTGGAGAAGGTTCCATGGGCTGTATATTGTGTAGAAGTTGGATGAAATGTTCTGTAGACATCAAGTAGGTCCATTTGATCTATTGCATATTTTAGATCTTGGATTTCTTTACTGATTTTTTGTTTGGATGACCTATCTGTTGATGATAATGGGGTGTTAAAGTCTCCCACAACCACTGTGTTGGCGTTTATATATGCTTTTAGGTCTTTCAGGGTATGTTTGATCAAATTGGGTGCGTTGACATTGGATGCATACAGGTTGATAATTATTATTTCCTTTTGGTCTATTTCCCCTTTTATTAGTATGGAATGTCCTTCTTTATCTCATTTGATCAATGTAGGTTTGAAGTCTACTTTGTCAGAGATAAGTATTGTTACTCTTTCATACATTTCCTTTCTGCAATCTGTATTTTTACATACATCAAATTCTGCATAAACTTTTAAAAATTATTTATATTTATTATTGACTGATGCATAAAAGCCAAATTTGAATGTATTCATGGAGTACCTGGTGATGTTTTGATAATGCATTCACATGTAACATTTAAATCTGGATAAATGTATTTATTTCCTCAATCATTTCTTTTCTTTCTTTTTGCTTTTGGTTTTTTGAGTCAGGCTCTCACAGCATAGCCCAGGCTGGCCTCAAGCTCATAATCCTTCAGCCTCTGCCTCCTGAGCACTGGGATTACAGGAACGCACCACCATGCCCACACACTTATCATTTCTTTATACCGAAAACAGTAAAAATCCAAGAAACTAGCTTTCTGGAATAGACAGTCATTATTCTTCTCTGTAGTTACCCTATATGCTTGGGGTGTGGGTTGGTGTGGAGTGCTTGCGTAGTTTGTGTAAGGCCCTGGACCTGACCCCCAGCACTGCGAAAAAGTCTTACCCTATCATCACCATACTGACAATAGCACAGGTCTTGCTCCTATAACTTGGTACCCATAGAGCCAATCAGTCTTTCCCCTCCCCCCACCACTCTCCCCAGCCTCTGGTAACCGTCTTTTACTCCCAATTTCTATGAGATCAACTGTGTATCATCCACATGTGAGAGACGTCATGTAGTACCTGTCTGTCTGTGCCTGGGATTTCATTCTTTTTATGACCGAATAGTACTCCACTGTGTGAATGTACCATATTTTCTTTACCAATTAATTAGTTGATGGAAATTTATATCCACAGAGAAAGTGAAAGCGAACAAAACCATGAAAGGGCAAGCAATACAAAAACACAGGAGAAGAGAAGCCAAGAAAGTAGAGAGTAACACTGATTCAGCTACACACAATAAAACCCTTAAACAACAAAGACAACTAAATGACAGGGATCACCACACACCTATCAATATCAACACTAAACATTACTGGACTTAATTCCCCCATCAAAAGACACCAACTGGCAAACTGGATTAAAAAGGAAGATCCAACAATCTCCTGCCTATAGGAGACTCACCTCATTGACAAAAACAAGCACTGACTGAGAGTGAAAGGCTGGAAGAAGATCTACCAAGCCAATGGCCCCCATAAACAGGCAGGAGTAGCAATACTTATCTTGGATAAAGTAGAGCTCAAACTTACATTGATCAAATGAGATAAAGAAGGACACTGTATACTGATAAAAGGGAAAATACACCAGAAGTAAATAGCAATTATCAACCTATATGCACCCAACATCAATGCATGCAATTCCATCACACATACTCTAAAGGACCTAAAACATATATAAACTCCAACACAGTGATAGTGGGAGACTTTAATATCCCCTATCACCAATAAATAGGTCATCCAAACAAAAAAAATCAACAAATAAATTCTAGAACTAAATCACACTATAGATCAAATGGACCTAGCTGATGTCTACAGAATATTTCACCCAACTGCTGCATGATATACATTCATCTCAGCAGCTCATGGAACCTTCTCCAAAACTGATCACATGTTAGGGCACAAAGGAAGCCTCGGCAAATATAAGAAAACAGAAATAATCCCATGCATTCTATCTGACCACAATGCATTAGAACTAGAAACCAACAACAAAAACAACAGTAAAAAGCAGGCAAACAATTGGAAGCTGAACAACACATTGCTCAATGATCAATGGGTCATTGAGGAAATAAAAGAGGAAATTAAAAAGTTCCTGGAAGTCAATGAAAATGAAAACATGACCTACCAGAACCTATGGGACACAGCAAAGGCTGTCATAAGAGGAAAGTTTATAGCCATGAGTGCATATATTAAAAGGTCAGAAAGATCTCAAACCAATGATCTAATACTATAGCCCAAACTCCTAGAAAAACAAGAATAAGCAAACCCAAAACAAGCAGAAGGAGAGAAATAATTAAAATAAGGGCTAAAATCAACAAAATAGAAACAAAAAAAAAACATACAAAGAATTAATGAAACAAAAAGGTGGTTCTTTAACCAAATAAATAATATTGACAAGCCCCTGGCAAACCTGACTAAAATGAGGAAAGAAAAAACTCAAATCAGTAAAATCAGAAAACGCAAAAGGGGAGATAACAACAAACACCATGGAAATCCAGGCAATCATCAGAGACTGCTTTGAGAGCCTATACTCTAATAAATTTGAAAATCTTGAGGAAATGGACAGATTTCTAGATACTTACAACCATCCAAAACTGAACCAAGAGGACATTAATCACCTGAATAGATCTATAACACAAAATGAAATTGAAGCAGCAATCAAGAGTCTCCCAAAAGAGAAAAGTCCAGGACCTGATGGATTCACTGCTGAATTCTATCAGACCTTTAAAGAACGAATACCACCCATCCTTAAACTGTTCCATGAAATTAAAAGAAGGAACACTGCCTAACTCATTTTATGAAGCCAACATTACTCTCATCCAAAACCAGACAAAGTCACCCCCAAAAAGGAGAACTATAGGCCAATTTCCTTAATGAATATCAGTGCAAAAATCCTCAATACCATAATAGCAAACCAAATCCAACAACACATCAGAAAGATCATTCACCATGACCAAGTTGACTTCATCCCTGGGATGCAGGGGTAGTTCAATATATGCAAATCTACAAATGTAATACAGCACATTAATAGAAGCAAAGACAAAAACCACTTGATCATCTCAATAGATGCAGAAAAGCCTTCGACAAGATCCAACACCACTTCATGATAAAAGCTCTAAGAAAACTAGAAATAGAAGGAATGTACCTCAACATTGTAAAGGCTATATATGACAAACTTACAGCCAACATCATAATTAATGGTGAAAAACTGAAACCATTTCCCCTAAAACCAGGAAAGAGACAAGGGTGCCCACTATCCCCACTCCTATTCAACATAGTGCTGGAATTTCTAGCCAGAGCAATTAGGCAAGAAGAAGAAATAAAAGGAATACAAATAGGTAAAGAAACTATCAAAATATCCTTATTTGCAGATGATACGATCCTATACCTTAAAGACCTAAAAAACTCTACCCAAAAACCCCTAGACACCATAAACAGTTTCAGCAAGGTGGCAGGATACAAAATCAATTTATAAAAATCATTAGCTTTTCTATGCACCAACAATGAACAAATTGAGAAGGAATACATGGAAACAATTCCATTTACAATAGCCTCAAAGAAAATCAAATACCTAGGAGTAATCTTAACAAAAGATGTGAATGACCTCTACAAGGAGAATTACAAACCCCTGAAGAAAGAGATCGAGGAAGACTACAGAAGATGGAAAGATCTCCCATGCTCATGGATTGGAAGAATCAACATAGTAAAAATGGCTATACTACCAAAAGCAATCTACATGCTCAATGCAATTCCCATCAAAATTCCAATGACGTTCATTAAAGAGATTGAAAAATCTACCCTAAAGTTCACTTGGAAACACAAGAGACCATGAATAGCCAAGGCAATACTCAGCAAAAAGAGCAATGCTGACATGACAAAGGGAAAGCACACACAGGAGATATAGGAATAGGTAGAAAACCCAAAACATGAAAGCATTTGATGTCCCCACTCCAGAGGAGCTAATACAGAAACCTTAAAGCGACAGAGGTTATCATGAGAAGGGATCAGTAACCAGTGCAAAGATCAGTTAGAGATGAATCAACGTGGGTCATACATATACATGAAAGCAATGCTAGGAATATTTCTGTATAGCTATCCTCAACTCAATTAGCAAAAACGCTTTGTCTTCCTTATTAGGCTTGTGTCTTTTCTTCAACAAAATTAGTGATAAAGGCAGAACAGGACCTGCCTGGAACAGAGAGGGGGAGAGGGAAGAGATTAGGGGAGGGGGGCAGGATGGAGAAATGACCCAAACAATGTATGCACATGTGAATAAATGAGCAACAACAAAAAAAAACAAACTCTCCCAAAATCAATGAACCAATTAAAAAATGGGCAACTGAACTAAATAGAACTTTCTCCAAAGAAGAAATTCAAATGGCCAAAAAACACATGAAAAAAAGCTCACCATCTCTAGCCATAAAGGAAATGCAAATCAAAACCATACTAAGATTCCACCTCACCCCTGTTAGAATAGCCATCATCAAAAACACCACCACCAGCATGGGTTGGTGAGGATGTGGGGAAAAAGGAACCCTCATACACTGCTGGTGGGAATGCAAGCTGGTGCAACCACTCTGGAAAAAATTTTGGAGGCTTCTTAAAAATCTAAACATAGATCTACCATATGATCCAGCAATCCCACTCTTGGGGATATACCCAAAGGAATGCAACACAGGTTACTCCAAAGGCACCTGCACACGCACTATTCACAATAGCCAAGTTATGGAAACAACCAAGATGCCCCACTACTGATGAATGGATCAAGAAAATGTGGTATTTATACATAATGGAATTTTACTCAGCCATGAAAAAAAATGAAAGCTTATCATTTGCAAGTAAATGGATGGAACTGCAGAACATCATTCTGAGCAAGGTTAGCCAGGCTCAGAAGACCAAAAATCGTATGTTCTCTCTCATATGCGGTCTTTGGAGCTAGGGCAAATATAGCAATGTTGTAGGACTTGGGTTACATGACAAGAGGAGAATTTATACAGGAGGTATGGAGTTAGATAGAAAGCCCAAAACATGAAAGCATTTGATGTCCCCGCTCCAGAGGAATTAATACAGAAACCTTAAAGCGACAGAGGTCAACACAAGAAGGGGATCAGGAACCAGTGTAAAGATCAGTTAGAGATGAACCAACCCGGGTTGTAACACATTTGTACATGAAAGCAATGCTAGGAATTTCTCTGTATAGCTGTCCTTATCTCAACTAGCAAAAATGCTATGTCTTTCTTATTATTGCTTATTTCTAGTCTTCAATGGAACTGGAGAAAAGCACAGAATAGGTTCTGCCTGGAAGGGAGGGGAAGGAAGGGAGAGGGTGGGGACAGGGACAGGAGGGAGAAATGACCCAAACAATGTATGTACTTGTAAAAAAAATGAATAATTAAAAAAAGATTAAAACTAACTCATCTACTATATTCAAAGAGATACATTGGAGCTAATGGTTAAGTCTGACTTTGGTAAAAGGGGACTTGATCCCTATACCAGGATTCTTGATTAATTTTACTATAAGATTGTGGGTACTTTGGTAGATTGGTTTTGTTTCATTTTGTTTTTTGGGATTTGAACTCAGGATCTCTCACCTGCTAGGCAGGTGCTCTATCACTTGAGCCACACGCCCAGACCTGTGGGGACTTTGGAAAGAAGAGATTTCAAAAATATATAGTACTCAAGGTGTGGCTCAAATGGTCTACAACACCTTGTACTATTAATGTATGCTAATAAAAATAGTAAATAAATAAATACCTATAACAACCAGGGTGGCATTGGTTTAAGGATAGACAAAAAGAACAATGCAACAGAAAGATAAGAAGCCAATTTGCACATATATAGACAAAGATGCCACTGCAGTTCCATCAGAAAAAAAATGGTCTTTGAGCATAGCTAGTTGGATGGTCACATGAAAACAAGAAAAACTTAAACTTGGTCCCCATCTCATATAATAGACTGTATTAATTCAAGGAGAGTTATAGACCTATACATGAAACATGAAATAATAATGCTTCTAGGATAAAACATGAAAGGAAATCAGCATGCTTTTGGAAAAGGCAAAAATGTTTTAAGTAGAGCACAAATTAAAAACCTAACCAAAATTGGTAAGCTGTACCTCATTAAAATAATGTGTATCAAACCTACTGCTTGCAATGCCTGTCCCAGAACCACTGCCCTGCAAACTTGAACTGACACAGATGCTGCTGCTGCCATACTCATTACTGAAGTACATTCTGTGTGGTGTCAGTTCTTTTGGCTTGGGGTTTTTTTTAACACAAAGACTTATTTAAATTCAAATCTGAGGCAAGTGTGACTGACTGGCAGACTTTAGATCTAGGAAACCTCAAACAATTAGTATTCTGGTGTGTTCAGTTTTCACACGTTTTAGGGTCTGGTTCTTGAATGTCAACTCATATGTTGAAGGGAGCATTAATCCCCAATGCAACAGTGCTCAGAGGTGGTGCCTTTTGGAGGTAATTGGATCATGAAGGCTCTGACCACATGAATGGATTAAGGCATTTATGTATTCTTAATTTAATGGGCTACAAGGAAGTAGAAACTTTAGGAGGTGGGCCTTCCCCCTCCCTCTATCTATTTATCTATCTATCCATCCATCCATCCATCCATCCATCCATCTACCCATCTAGCCATCTCTCTATCCATCTCTCCATCCATCTCTCTATCTCTGCTTCCTAGCCACTACAAGGTGAGCAACTTTGTTTCACCATGCACTCCCAACCATGACATTCTGCCTAAAAGCAATGGTGCCAGCCAAGCATGACCTAAACCTTTGAAATAGTTAGCAAAAATAAACCTTTCCTCCTTAAGTTTACTTTCTCATCTATTTTATCATAATGGTGCAAAGCTGATTGACATAATAGTAAAAAGCTACTGTGCTCACAAGGCAAAGATTTCCAAAATGTAGAATGGGGCCACAAATGCTAGGCATACAACAAGAACACTAAGAGTTTGTAATGATCTCCCCCCACAAGCTAGTTTTAGTGTGCTCAAAATTTGGGAGTGGAACAGGGAGGCTCTGCCCAACTCTCCGAAGTTCATGGGGCAATTAACCCAAGGAAGCATCTGCTTGAGCCTCTCCACAGATGCCACCCTGATGTGCCCAGATGCTCCAGCATCTTTCAGCTGCAGAAAAACTCAACACAAATAGTTACAATAGACTGGGAAGAAAATTTTCACTGATTGTTTTGTTTGGTTTATTTTTGTTTTATTCACTAACTAATGAGAGTAGTGAACTGGACTTAGTCATATAACTTTTTTTTTAAAAAGTTAAAAGTTAAAATTTTCTAAGGTTAAATCCAACTCTGTTGGTTTCAGAGTTCATACTCAAGCCCATCCATTTCTTATATTGCCCTTATTCAGATATAAACTCAGACATGAAAGTTTCCAACATGAAATAACACCAGCATGGCTTAGTTAATTGTTAGTCAACAGAGCATTATGACATATAGCAATCTATATGCTCAGTCTCACACAAGGTTGCACCAGGGAGAAAGGACAAGGAGAAAAATGGGAATGGAAAGGATGGAGAAAGAACATGCCCTTGAGGAAACTTTGGTGGAATTAGGAATTTGAAACAAGTTAATTCAGTTAGAAAAATTACCAGTTATCATGTGATAAAATATTAAGTAGTATAAGGCCACATACACTCAGAGAGCACAAAAATCAATGCAGAAATGAATTACCCTGGAAGGGCTCCATTCAAGAGCTGACATGTAAATCAGTCCTTGTAGGATAAGTCAAATAAGGATAGGCAGATAGGAAAGTATAGAAATTGCTGTTATTCAGTCTATCAGTCTTTTTTCTTGATTACATGCAACAGGAACCAATTCTAAGTTACACTTTAAAAAGAACTTGTTGGAAAGATATACTACATCTCACAGAATCAACAAAAAGTGAAGAACAAAGCTAAAAAAATTGGCAGGAATCAAGAGAGGCCCTCTTGCCCAGCCAAGGTTATTTGGTAAGAATAATCTGGTGAAGTCTCCACAACAGACCTGCAGCCAGAAGTCACCAGGCAGCTGGAACTACTACAAATAATGCTTGACATTGCCTCCTTATAATAATCTGTAAAATATTCTTCACTATTTGAACGAGATGACTGGATATCTATCCGAAGAATGAAACAACACCCTTATTTCTCACTCTATAACAGAACTAACTGAAAATGAATTAAAGGCTTAGAGTCTGAGTTCAAACTCCAGTACTACCAAAAAAATGTACATAAAGAACTCAAACAACTTAATAGCAAGAAAACAACCCAGTTTTTTAAATGGGCAAATGACATAGATAGACATATAAATTGCCAACAGATACATGAAAAAAAATGCTCAACATAACTAGCCATCAGGGAAATGCAAGTCAAAACCACAATGAGATACCACCTCACCCCAGTGAGAATGACTGTTACCAAAAAGACAAAAGATAAGTAGTGCTGGTGAGGACGGAGAGAAAGAGAAATGCTTGCTGGAGGAATGTAAAACAGCCAACATGGAAAGCAGTATGAAGGTCCCAGAAAAAATTGAAAATAGAACTACCATATGTTCCAGAAATCCCACTACTGGATAGATGTCTAAAGCAATCTACTGGATAGATGTCTAAAGCAATGAAATCAGCAGTTGAAGAAAAATCTGCACTCCCATGTTCATTGCAGCATTTTCATATTCATAATAGCCAAGACATGGTGTGGACCTATGAGTCCATAGGCACATAAATGGATAAAGAAAATGTGATATATACACAATGAAATACCAGTCAGACTACTGAAAGAAGGAAATCTTACCATTTGCAATGTAGATGAGCCGGGAGGACATTACATTAAGTGGAATAAGCCAAGCGCAAAAAAGACAAATACCACAGGCTCTCACTCACTTGTGAATCTTAAAACTTTCAGTTAGACAGGAGGAATGACCAAGAGATCTATTATAAAACATGGTAGCTATAGTTAATAACAATATATCATATTCTTGAAAATTGCTAAGGGAGTTTAGGATGAGAATTTAATTGTTCTTGCCACAAAAAAAAAATGGTAAGTATGTGAGGTAACGCATATGTTCATGACTTTATTTAACCCTTGGCCCCTCTACTCTGACTTCTATGAATTCAAATGTCTAAGATCCCACACATAAGTGAAACCCTGTGATGTTTGTCCTTTTGTGCCTAACTTATTCACTTAACATAATGTTCTCAAAACTCATCCATGTTGCACATGACAGAATTTCCTTCCCTTTAAAGGCTGAGTAGCATTCACTGTACTGTATACCACAATACATACATACTTTAAAAATAACTGTTGTTACAAGTATAACTTTACTTGTAAACTTTAAAAAATAAATACAAGCAAAGAGAGAGAAGGAGCGAAATAAGAGGAAGAAAAAGAAGAGCAGGAGGAGGAGAACCAGGATGATAAGGCCCCTTTAAGAGCAAATTTCAAAAAAAAAAAAAAAAGAGCAAATTTCATAAAATGGTGCTCTGATTGCTGGGATGGAGAAAGAAGTGTCCTCCTCCAAGTACTTTCCCAATCATACTTGGTTTCCAAAATGTGAGGCGATCCTACACTATATATGGTAGAGAACATATTCCAAATAGAGTGTTCGAATTCTGGGTGACCTCAAGTTTTTAGACTCCATCCTTACACATTTAAAAAAAGGCCTCATTACTTCAACAACTAATCACTCTATTTCGTTTGCTAAGAAATTATGCATTTTATGTATGGTTAAGTAATCCTTTTTAAAGAATAGCTATGGTGTTTAATTACAGAGATCCTATGAGGGTTTCCAAGATTTTTTTAATGCTTCAAGAACCAACAATATGGTTCTCAATTACCTGGATGTTAGAGAAGCATGGCAATGCAGGAATCCCATCTGAGTTTCTCCATGACAGCTCTTTTATCTATTCCAAGAACTTCCTCCTTTCAAGAACAGTCCCGTGGGCTGGATGTGGTGGGTTGTGCCTATAATCCCAGCTATTTGTGAGATGGTGATCAAGACGTTCATGGTTGAAGATCACCCTGAGCAAAAATGTAGTGAGATCCCATCTCAATCAATAAACACTGGATGTGGTGGTATACACATGTCATCCTAGCTAAGACGGAGACATAAGTAGAAGGAATAATCCAGACCAACCCAGGCAAAAACACAAGACCCTATTCAAAAAATAACTAAAAGCAAAAAGTGGGGTTGGGGTGTGTCTCCAGTGGTACAGCACCTGCTAGCAAGCATGAGACCCTGAGTTCAGACCCCAGTATCTCAAAAAAAGAAAAATAAAAAAGAACATGCAATATAAGTATGGGAATACTAGAAAACATGTACTATCAAAATATTCCTAACACAACCCAATTCCCTATCAGTGGGCTGCTGAAATTATCAGGGTAACTGAATCCTGTCTAGGGAATGGTCCCAGAAGGAGTGTGAGGGGGGAGGATATAAGGAAAGGGTGTAGGAGGGTGGATATGGTGAAAATATTATGTACTCGTGTATGAAAACAGGAAACTGAGACCTGAGGAAACTATCCTAAGAAGAGGGTAGGCAGATAAAAGAGAATTATGGAGGGGATGAATTTAATTAAGATACAAGCACTTTTGTAAATGTCACAATGTATCCCCAGTATAATAATATGATAATAAAAATTAAATTAAATTTAAAAATCCAAAAACATAAGTACCACTAATAGCAGAAAATAAAAAGAAAGAAACTGAAGCACATGAACAAGCGAAAGTAGAGTCTCCACATGCTGGCTAGTTGCAACTCAACAATTCAGATACAAACAGATGTACCTATATAAATATATATATACAGTGACCAAAAGGATAAGAAATTGAAAAATCACTGAAAACCTACTACATACCTATCATTGCATGAAAGATTTTACATTTAGCATTTCAAATCAGAAAACTTGTGTCTGCTTTCATTTCCAGCAATTACTTCACCTCTTTAAGGCTCACTTTACGCACTAGTAAGATTGGAGCAATCATGAATTCATGAATATAAGAAACATTTCGGAAACCTAAATACAAGAGATCATGATGACAACAGTTATATTTGATGGCTCAACCCCCATGTGAGCTTTCCAAACATTCAGGACAGTATTCTGTTCTTTGCTTTTCTACTCCTCTGAGAACCTCAAGCTAGAAGCATACTTTTAAATGTAACTCTGCTGCCTCTGAGATACAGCTCCACTCTGCAAAAGATAAATTGAAGCTTGTTCCTAAAAGTACACTGGAAGCTGCCAAGGGAGACAACTTATCAAAGAAAGGACATCAAGGTGTCATTCATTCTTCCCATCTGCACCTGTGATTGAGAAAAATGTTTTCTTTAACACAACTTGATATTTGAAAAGAAAATGACAAAGTTAGGTCCTTTCCCTTCATTTACATCATGCCATTGGGTACAAATTTGATCTAAGACATTTTGAGTCATATCAATTTGTTCCCTGTGCCCATCAAAAGAAATCATCCCCTTCATTCCTAGGAAAGCCCAGTTATGCACAGATGATTCTCTTGTGGTGCAGCTAGAAGTGCCTGAATTAAGGTATGCACATATAGATAGAGATTTCTATATTTTGCTTTGGAATTTTATAATTTCTAAAACCACTCTGGTCAAAGCCAAGGCCACTGCATCTTTCATTGAGCCTATGACAACAGTGCCTAACTGTCTCTTTCTTTTCATCTCTCCTAATCCCCTTTAGTGTATTCTTCAAAAAGTAACCAGAGTCATTCTTCTGTGTGTGTGTGTGTGTGTATGTGTGTGTGTATAGTTGTACATATTCACTTTTGTATGTGTGAGCTAGACCAGGTAACTCTCTTGCTCACAAGTACCTCACTGTTTCCCATCATATCAAGAATAAGATCCACAATCTTTACCAAGGTCTATGATGCAGCCCCTGGCCTTTTCTCCAATTACATTTTCTAATTCACATGGCCAACACACTTGCTTCCTTGCTCTTTGCACACACTAAGAATACACCCATCTTCCACTAATAAAACCTGATCTCTGACAAAGGAGCCAAAAACATACACTGAAGAAAAGACAGCTTCTTCAACAAATGGTGCTGGGAAGACTACATACATGCAGAAGACTGAAACTAGACCCCTATTAATGTATGCTAATTCAAAAAATAATAAAACTATTTTTAAAAAGAAACACCCATCTTGGGGGCTTTGCTTTTGCTTGGCCTGAACTGTTCTCCTCCCATCATGTATGCTTCAGTGCTAGCCTTCATCCTGGTCTCCCCTTCAGTGTCTCCTCCCTAGATATGTTACCCAAACATCCTTTTAAAATTAACACCATTACTTAATCTTTTGCCTTACTTGGTTTGATTTTTCCTCATCTCACTCACTACTACCTGAAACTATGTCATCTAACTGTTTATCATTTATCATCCACTTCATCCTCAGGAGTGTAAATTACACAAATGCAAGAACTTTGTCTATTGTGTGCCAGGCATCATTCTAGGCACTGAATACAGTGACTAAGAGGGACAATTGATAGGTATTTTGACAAGAGAGGTAGCCGCATTCCAGATTGAAAAGTTTGAGAGCACATCCCCATGTTTCTCTCGGTCTCTCAGTCTCAGATTGCTTCAGTACATGCTCTCAGGAAACCATATTCCTTTCTTTCAAATAACTTGGCTGCTATGTGCTTATGGATTTATTGGTAGATGATGAATGGCTGTCTCCACACTAGTGCTATAAGCACCAGGAGAGCAGAGACCACATCTCTTTTGTATTTGTATTTGTTTTTGCAACTCCTCAAAGTGTGTGCCATGTACAATGACTTGCTGATCAGATGAATGTAGGCACTGATAAATGAATGTCTGGTAATGACTCAGTCATGGTCAACAGCTGAACCTTCACCCTGAGCAATTTCACAAGGCAAAAAGCTTCTCTATGAAACAATTCCCATTACTTAACACAAGTAATTCTTTTTGTCATACAGTTTCTTTATGAATCCAGGTGGCTTGGAAGAGTGACATGAAAAAGAACAAGGATTGGTACTTAGACAGACCTGGATCCAAAACCTGACACCCTTATCTAATAACTTATATGTAATTCTCAGAGTTATCATATATAAAATAGAAATGCTATGACCTAGTTTTAAAGCTATGAAATCAAAAGAATTTCATCTAGGTATATTCTAAACATAAGCTATGGCCCCTGTGGTCCAGTCTCTGGGTTGTCCAGCCATAAAACTAAACTTAGGAATGATGGATGAAATCCATTCTCTGAATGCACCTCTTTTTAAAATACTCAAAAGGATTAAATTCATTTCATTGTCACCTTTCAAACTCCTCACCACCACTTCCTGTTCTCATGAATTTTGAGAACACTCCAGACCTCCTCACAGGACGTTCCCAAACTCCTGAGTTCCTGTTACTCTCCTTATTCTCCTTCCCCTTTTCTTTTGCATCTTTCTCATTCCACTTGATTTTTACTGTTTTCTCTCTCTGGGTTCTCCCTCCCTCTCCTTCTCTTACTACCTTACTCAATTTACCAAAAGATCCAACCACCAAAAACAAAATAAAACACAAAAAAACATACATTTAGTCAAAATATCCCTATTTGCAGATGACATGATCCTATACCTCAAAGACCCAAAAAACTCTACCCAAAAACTCCTAGACACCATAAACAGTTTCAGCAAGGTGGCAGGATACAAAATCAACTTACAAAAATCATTAGCTTTTCTATACACCAACAATGAACAAATTGAGAAAAAATATATGGAAATAATTCCAATTACAATAGCCTCAAAAAAAATCAAATACCTAGGAGTAAACTTAACAAAAGATGTGAATGACTTCTACAGGGAGAACTACAAACCTCTGAAGAAAGAGACTGAGGAAGACTACAGAAGGTGGAAAGATCTCCCATGCTCATGGACTGGTAGAATCAACATAGTAAAAATGGCTATACTACCAAAAGCAATCTACATGTTCAATGCAATTCCCATCAAAACCCCAATGACATTCATCACAGAGAATAACAAATCTACCCTAAAGTTCATTTGGAAACACAGAAAACCATGAATAGCCAAGGCAATACTCAGCAAAAAGAGCAATGCTACAGGTATCACAATACCTGACTTCAAACTATGTTACAAAGCAATAGCAATAAAAACAGCATGGTACTGGCACAAAAACAGACATGAAGACCAGTGGAGTAGAATAGAGGACCCATATATGAATCCACACAGCTATGCCCACCTTATTTTTGACAAAGGTGCCAAAAACATACAATGGAAAATAAGACAGTCTCTTCAACAAATGTTGCTGGGGAAAGTGGTTATCTGCCTGCAGAAAACTGAAACTAGATCCATGTTTATCACCCTGTACTAGTATTAACTCAAAATGGATCAAGGACCTTAACATCAGATCTGAAACCTTGAAGCTAGTATGCAAAAGAGGAGGGAATATCCTGGAAGCAATAGGTATAGGCAAGGACTTCCTCAATAGAACTCCAGCAACCTAGCAACTAAGAGAAAGGATGGACAAATGGGACTACATGAAATTAAAAATCTTTTGCACAACAAAAGAAATGGTCTGTAAACTTGAAGAGACCACCCACAGAGTGGAAGAAAATATTTGCTAGCTATATATCTGACAAAGGACTGATAACCAGAATATACAGGGAGCTTTAATAAATAAACTCCCTCAAAATCAATAAACCAGTAAAGAAATGGGCAAATGAACTAAACAGAACTTTTTAAAACAAGAAATTCAAATGGCCAAAAAACACATGATAAAATGCTCACTATCTCTGGCCATAAAGGAAATGCAAATCAAAATCACACTAAGATTCCACCTCACCCCTGTTAGAATAGCTGTCATCAAAAACACCACCAACAACAAATGTTGGAGAGGATGTGGGGAAAAAGGAACCCTCATACACTGCTGGTGGGAATGCAAGTTAGTACAACCACTCTGGAAAACAATATGGAGGCATCTTAAACAACTAAACATAGATCTGCCATATGATCCAGCAATCCCACTCTTGGGGATATACCCAAAAGACTGTGACACAGGTTACTCCAGAGGCACCTGCACACCCATGTTTATTGCGGCACTATTCACAATAGCCAAGTTGTGGAAACAGCCAAGATGTCCCACTACTGACAAATGGATTAAGAAAATGTGGTATCTATACACAATGGAATTTTACTCAGCCATGAAGAAGAATGAAATCTTATCATTTGTAAGTAAATGGATGGAACTAAAGAACATCATCTTAAGTGAAGTTAGCCAGGCTCAGAAAGCCAAAAATCCTATATTCTCCCTCATATGCGGACTTTAGCTCTAAAACAAATGCAGTAATATTATTGGACATGGGTCACACGCTAAGGGGAGAACACATACAGGAGGAATAGGGAAAGGTAGGAAACCCAAAACTTGAAAGTGTTTGACATGCCCATTGCAGAGGAACTAATATAGTAACCTTAAAATGACAGAGGTCACAATGGGAAAGTGACCAGGAAGTAGTGAAGAGGTCTGGTAGAGATGAATCAATTTGGGTTATAATACACTTGTACATGGAAGCAATGCTAGGAAACTCTCTGTGTAGCTATCCTTATCTCAAATTAGCAAAAATGCTATGTCTGTCTTATTTTGTTTATGTCTTCTCTTCAACAAAATTGGAGAAGAGGGCAGAACAGGTTCTACCTGGAAGCGGGGCGGGGGAGGCACGGGGCAGAGGACAGGGGGCAGGGGAGAGAAATGGCCCAAACGATGTATACATACATGAATAAATGAATAAATTTTTAAAAAGATAGAATGTAAACATATATGGAACTGTGACAATGAAATCTCCCTCTACAAGTAATGTATGCTAATAAAAATAAAGATAAGCACAAAAAACACTCATTTAGTTTGCCAAAATGGAGGGAAAATAACCACTAAAACATGTAATATAGCCTGTCCTCAAACTTAGAACTAGGGAAGTAAAGGTACCTATTTAGATTATTCAGCTAATAAATAGACAACAGAGTTAAGATTAAAACTGAGGTTTGATTCCAAGAACACACTGAGCCTGAGTCTGAAAACTCCAATCTGCCTAAAAAACAGGCTCATCTGAGGTCACATCCCAGTGAAGCAGGAGGAAGGGAGTTTAAGCTACTTAGACCCTGCATGCCCCTTTTCAAAGGGGTCTAAGTTAAGGAACATGAGACGTGTTCACATACATATTTTTATTTACTCTTTTCCACCAGTGGCCTCCAGAAAGAGAACTCAGTGGGAGGGTTTGATTTAGTTGCAATCAGCTGGTTGCCATGTTAGCTCTGTTTAGAAAGGGCAAGCAATGTGTATCTGCTCCAGCCGGTTGTGTGGTGTGCCAATTTAGTGAGGTTTATTATCTGTCTCTAATAGCAGTGAGCCCCAGAAATGGCACAGAGCAATTTTCTGAGTTCATTTCCTCAGCACTTGAGAAAAATCTGGGGGCAATTTTTTAGTCTGAGGCTATATTTCTTAATGTTTTTATCTCTTAAAATTGCTGCTTAATTCTCTTCTTGACTCGCTTTCAAAGCTGAAAGCAGAGTATACCGTTCTGCTGCTCAGTTCCATCCAAGAGAAATAAGAAAGAGGTCAGAGGGCTGAGCAAGGAGCACAAGGTAGAGAACTGGGTAAGGAGTCATCTTCATCACAGGGCAATTTCTGGCTGAAAAACAGAACTGCTTTCTCCATCGCTTTATCCAGTATAGATTCATCTGCAAAATTATGTCTTTAGTGTGAGTTCAGCACCACCACTGATGCTGGCATCACTCTCATTTTGTCTTTGTCATAAATGCTAACATTTCTATGTATCTTTTTCAAGGTTGACATTTCTGTAGTGAAAGTATAGCTACCTTTTTTTAAGCTCTCAACATTTAGAGATGGTCCCTACTAATTCTTCATCACCTACAGTCTCATATATAGACACATTAATTAACATAAAGTGCACAGACTTGCTACCTTAAAGTGGCATAACATAATCATTGTTCAAAGTCACTTAATTTTATTCCAACTGCCTATATTTAATAGCTCTGGTAATTTATTTAGCCACCTGTCTGAGGTTATTCACTTACTTTGGTTTTGAAATCATTCTCTCCTGACCATGATTATCCAAACAATGCCCATGTAACAATACTGAGAAGCCACTGAGTCACTAACAGACATTGTACTTTCCTTGCAGGATGGTGGAAGTCTACTGTTTGTCTTTTGACTGACAACCAAAATTGACCCCAGAATTATGACTCCCAACTGAAATTCAAAACTTCCAATGATGTCTGATTTCATGGACCCAAGGAGTTAAAGTCTTCCTTGCATCTGTCAATGACAGGGTTCCAGGCATGATGTAGAGATTTCAAGTTTAGTAACAAGGGGTTCTGAGTAAGTTCTCTTAGGGAGAAAAAAAAAAGTCAACTTTCTGTATTTCTTCTCTCTTATGTCACAAATGTTGGGGTAACACATTAAGGAGAAAGAAAGACATATAATAGGAAGGCCATGAGAGGAGTTGGGATTGAGAAAAATGAAGGGAAGACAGAGAAAAAGGAGGAATCTGAGGGAAACAGCTAGTTCCAAGTGCTCTTTCTCCCCTCAAAGTAGGTATGAGGTCCTTCTAATAGCATGGTGAGATTCAGTCATCAGAACAACTCTTAGAACCCATTAAATCCAAACCCTTCCCATATGGTTAACAAAACTGTGACCTAAAGAGAAATCACAAAGACTTTAGAGCCTGCTTTCCTGAATCCCCACGTAGGACTCTTCTCTAACTTGCTTCCTTTTCCCTAAATCTTAAACTAACTTTTTTGAAGAACTTATTAACACTGAGCAAAACACTCTGCGTGTAGTATTATATTTAATGCTACAACTGAGGGTTTGTTTTTTTTTTATGAGGAGGGGTAGTACTGGGGATTGAACTCAGAGCTTCAAGCTTGCTAGGCAGGCCACATTCTACCACTTAAGCCATGCCTCCAACCCTTTTTGCTCCGATTATTTTGGAGATAGTTTCTCACTTTTTGCCCAGGCTGGCCTGGGATTGACCACAATGCTTCTATTTTAAGCTTTCCATGTTTGGGGGATGACAGGTACACACTACTACACCCACTTTTTATCCATTGAGATGGGGTCTCACAAACTTTTTTGCCTCAGCTAGCCTGAAACCCAGATACTCCCAATCTCAGCCATCAGTATAGCTTGGGTGCACAAAGTACATGGGGGTGACAATAGTGCCCAGCTATTGGTTCAGATGAGATCTCCTGAACTACCTGCCTACTTTGGCATCAAATCACAATCCTCTCAATCTCACCTCCCAAGTAGCTAGGATTACAAGCATGAACCACCAGCACCTGGTTGGTTATAGTTTTTTTATTTGGTGGGCTTTTTTTATTGTTGTTGTTGTACTGGGTATTGAACCAGAGATCTCGCATATGCTAGGCAAGCACTCTGTCACTTGAACCATACCTCCAGCCCCACAATTCATTTTAAGTAGCCAGAGACTCAGCTGAGGAAGGCCACGGACCATCCCAGTGTTCCCCCAGAGCTGGATTTGAACCCAAGTACTAACTCTCATCTTCCCACATGCTGTGATTTTAAGCTCTACCTTCTCATTGACTGTGCTAAGAACAAAATCACAGATGTTCCTCCCCCAATACAATAAATAATGTTGTTCATTTCTGGGAGATATATTTTTAAAACAACTTCAAAAGACGGCATTACAGAAGATGCCAACCTTTCTAAAATAAAAGGTATTCTAGACAAAATGGGAAATCACCTGTGTATAAGTAGTTTGCTGTATAAAGACAAGATCTTGGCAGGAAAAGTTTGGCTTATTGTAGATCCACAGTTTGAGAGCTGCACTCAAAGAAAGATAAGAAGAAAAAAAAAAGCATTCACAGGAATTAACCAACAAAGCTGTAGATCTATTACACTTTGACTGGAAATGGTCTATTTATAACACACACATGTGTCATCTCTCCTTGGCTATTTCACATTCCCATTTAGGAACTTTGAAAAAAAAAAGAGCAGAAAACAGTGATTGCAAATAGTCTGATTATCTTGACAACTACCATACAGCCTTTTAGGCGTGACACTCCTGCAAACCTCTTCAACAGCCCCATGAAATTTGGAACATTGCTTGGTTCCACTACCTACAGGGAAATACAATGCTCGGCAGGAGTTACCTGCGGCTGATGCAGCTGACAAATGTTATCTAATCAAGTCTCTAAGCATCTCAGACAGGTGCGCCTCTCCCCCAGCCTAGGAAATCAGCCTGAATAATTCATTATCTAGTATGTTTCTCTAAGCCAGCTTACCTGAGGACAAACGTATCACATTGTGCCACTCTTCATGGGGAAAAAGAGGAAGGGCTTTCTCATTAGAAATGTCACCGAAGCCTTTTTTTTTTTTTTTCCTGTTTAAAAAAAATCCATACTAGGGACCTTGCCACTTCATAACCAATTTCCTGGCTGATCTCTATATTCACACTTTGGATATCTCCTGCTTCTAAGATAATCCTCCCCATTGGTTCCAAACCCATTTCTAAATCAACATCCTCTACTGACCTCAGCCTAGCCACAGACATGAACACACTTGCTTGAAGCTCCTGTACACAAATGGCACCTCAGATTCTCAGATCGCTCAGACAGGAGACGCGAGGCAGCTTCTGCTTTTCTCTTCTTGCTCACATTCTTACATCCCATGGCCACAACTGGGATACTTGTTTGCTTTTGTTTTAACTCTTTGGATCCCAGAAACATGTGGGCATGAGGTGTGCTCTTATCTCCTAGGATCCACCACAAAGCTTTCCTTTATCAGTGATTCTCAAGTGTTAGTGTACACCCGGAGGGCCTACCCTAGAGTTTCTGATTCAGTCATTCTGGAGGAGATCAAACACTATTTATTTATAACAAGTGTCCAGGTGATGCTGAGGCTGCTGCGCTTAAGAACCCCCAGGTTATACTGTTTCTTACCTGGGAGTGCCAGGGGGAGGGGTGTTTTTCCAGCTCCCATCCCTGTGGGTTCCCATTCAGTAAATTTTTAGTTTTCACAAGCTTTCCAGATGTTTATGGTAAACAGGCATGTTGAAGTTTTTGAGTTGTGAAGACCAAAGAGTAACTCAAAAACAACAGCTTTAGTGTAACTATGAGTTGGGGGACGATGTTCAACGCAGGTGAAGAATATCGACTGCAATAGATTACTGCATTTTCAGATTTATTATTTGCAGATATGACTATTCAGAAGGAATTGCACAACACTGAAAGTTCCTTGAGGGCATGATTTTTATGTCCGTCCTAGATTTGCACACAAAGAAAATCAAAAACCTGAAATACAGCTGGATTCAAGTTTGTATCTGGAAAGTCACTTAACTTTTTACATTTTTGTTTTATCATCCATAAAATGAAGACAAAATATGTACTACCTTTAGTTATTCATGAAGAGCAAATGAAGTTAGAGCATCTGTTCACTCACTCCTCCACTCATTCATTATTTTGCTAATTCACTTGACAAATATTTATTGGTCACCTACCACATACCAAGCACTGTTATAAACCAAGTAGACAAAGTAGTAACCAAAGCGACCCAACACATCCCTGCCCTCACAGGACTTAGCCATGTCCTGGAAACACAGCACATGTTCAGTAAATACCTACCATAACTATTACCTGAATAGGAGATAATAATGGTTACTTTAGCAATATGTCAAATAAGTGTTCAAATTAGTAGAGTTGGTTCTATGGTTATAATTAATATATTAATATGGCCTATATTATAAATCCAAAGACTCGATTATGTTTTCTTCTTTCTCTCCATAAACCAAAGGGGGATATAGCTACGGAATCACAGAAACTGAGAAGTGAGGGGATCATAGAAGCCATTGAATAAAATCCCCTCATGCAGATGAGAACTCCACAGCTTTCCTATTAGACTTGTTGACTTTTTCAGGTCAGACATGTAGTGTTTTCAGCTGGAGAATCCTGTATCGAGATTGGTTAGTGCCTTCCAAAATGTAGTTTCTGAATGAATGCTTTTAGAATAAGAGAATGAATAAAAAGTGTGTAAACAACTCAATGGTAATCTTTGCTCAAAGACTGTGTTTGAGTATTAGGCAACCAAAGGACAGCTTTTCAATATGACATTTTAAAACCTGACCAAAAGCCTATAAATATCTTGTCTCCTCTGAAATAGTACCACATATGCATGGTAAAATATTAAATAAATTTTATAACAAATAAGTCTCTTTTCAATGTAAATTAATAAATTCCTTTTCACATAATTTTAGCTATCTAGGTCCTTAGCCTTTACTTAATGATGATGCACTTGATTAAATAAAATGAAAGAAAAATGAAAGTTCTTTCAGACATTAAAATGAATAATGAGTTTAGACTTAATCCAAAAGCAATTTGACTTTAAACATTCATATGAAATTAAATGAACCATTGAATTTGCTATATAAGCAAGCATTAATCTTATCAAGCTATGAAAACTGGAAAGTTATACAGTGACCCATTAATTTCAGAGCCTAATACAAAGTCTGTTTAATGCCTACACTCCATTAAAAAGTCTTATTCCACAATATAAGTGCTTTTTCATAAAAGTTTAAACCCCAATTCATTTTTTTTACTGCTCCAATCATGTGATAATCTACTCTGACAAGATTATGGCTGCAAATCTGAGTACAGTATGTAATGTCGTGTGAAACAAATTTTGCTCAGGGCCAGCTTCCATCAAAAAACAGAGGACATTTATATCATTGGCAAGAACATGTGCATAAATTACCACAGCCCACTCCTCCTCCATCCAAGAGTATTTCCTGTGGATAAAGTACTTCATAATTCTCCCATTAAGTAGATTGATACTGTGGTTACTTAGCAGCAAAATTCATAGAATCATACAAGCCAAAAGCATCATTTCAGTACACATGAATCACAGCTATAAGCAGATACACAGTTCAATGTTGAAATAAAATAACATGTTTGTTTTTACACATTTTAAATATTTATACATCTGACAAAGTGAGTCATAATTTCACTGAAGATTTTTATGTCCCAATTTTTAGGTCCATGTGTAAGCATTCCATTTACAGTTGAAACCACAGTTGAATAAAAGGTGTTTTTAAGGGGAAGGGATGGGAAAAAGGAGAGGGTAATGGGGGGGTGAATATGATTGAAGTACATTATATATGTTTGAAAATAGCATAATGGAGCTGGGTACAGTGGCTCATGTCTGTAATCCTTGCTACTCTGAAGGCAGGAATTGGTAGGATAGTGGTTTGAGGCCAGTCTGAGCAAAAAGTCCGCAAAACCCCATCTCAGCCAATAAAACACTCAGTACAGTGGTGTTTACCTGTCATCCCAACTATGTGAAAAGTGTAAATAGAAGGATCACAGTTGAGACTTAAATACTTAAAGCAAAAAGATCTGAAGGCATGGCTCAAGTGGTAAAAACACTTGCTTAGCAAGCACAAGGCCATAAGTTCAAACCCCAGTACCACAAAAAGAAAGAGCGAAGTTAGAATAATGAAGGCCACTAAAAATTGCTTTAAAGGGGGAGGTAAAAAGGAAGAGGATTAAGAAAGAGTAACATAGAAGGGGTGAATTCGATCAAAGTATATTATATGCAAGCATGAAAATATCACAGTAAAACCCCTTTATATAATTAATTTATGCTAATAAAAGAATTTTAAGAGTAGAAGGGCATCAGTGTTATATTTATTACTTTATAAGATGTTTGGCTACATGGCAAATTTCATGTTGAATTTTGTATTGAATGGAACTTTATTTTCATGACATATTGGAAGATATGGGAGAGAGGGGATAACAGAAAAAGTCAAAATATAAGATTTTTGTAGGCAGGCAGGGTCAATATCAATTTTATTATCTGTCATAGGACAAACTAATTAATTATTTTCTAATAATAGAGGACCAAGGAAGTAGAATGCAGCAAGAATGTGATCAAAGCAGTGTGGGCTCATATTTATCTATTTCATTATATTAAGAAATTACACAGTTTACCTATCTTAAATCATCAATAAATATTTTTCTTATTACTTAGAAACTGGCTAATAATTCATTAGTAGCTTAATATTTTTATTTGACATTTATAGCAGTAAATTTAAATAAGGTAATATTCATGAAAAAAGACTTTGTGGTATAAGAGAGCACACCATTTCAGAAACTTTTTAACAAAATAAGTATGGCTTCCATGATAAATCCATTTATCCTTGGCTATGATCTACCTCTTACATACAGAATATGACTTGGGACGAGGGGGAGTGGTCTGCCTAGTTTAACCCTATCTCTTCATTTAATTTCCTCCCAAGGTTAGTGCATGACTGATTGTCAAAACATGCCAGCCCATTGAGACCTGCTCCTACCAATAGAGTGGTTTAGACTGCTTCTGGTGCCACCTCCCCAACCCAGCACAGCACTCCTGAAGCAAAGCATTATGGAGGCTTCAGTTTCTTTGTACTTACCACTTAAAGCTACTTTTCACAAATTATAATTGTTCACAGACACTTGATCATGAGTACCTTAACATTTTGAGTCCTCCTAAAATGAGAAAGGAAAGCTTATAACTTTCCACTTTGAAATTGGATAAATATGAGTTTGGACGTTAAAAGAATTCTTCAATGAAAGGAAGAGTTGAACATGAAATTTGCTTCTATCTGTGATAGCCTGACAAGTTATCTCTACTGTAAGTATGTTCTAATTTGAGAACTGAGCCCCTTTGTATTTTGGAAAAGCTCCACCTTTTGTGAGTCATACAGGGATTCAAAACTACCCATCATCCTGTCAACAAGTTGTCATTTAATGTTGACCACAGTTGTTTCCTGTCATCTGTAACTGAGAACTCTGAGTGGAACATTACCTGTTTTATGCATCACTTCCTGTTTCTAAAATTGAGGATATTATGACCTGTACTGCCCACCTTATGGGATTTAAGGGATCAAATGACATAATAGGTAAAATTACCTATATTATATAAATTGACATGCAGTTAATATTCCATAATAGTTAGTTCTTTCCTCTTAAAAGTCTCTAAAAATATTGAAGGGAAGTTAATTCTAGGAAACCTCCCACTAGGCAGGTGAGGTGACATATGCCTGTAATCCCAACTACTTGGCAGGCTGAGGCAGGAAGATCACAAGCTTAAGGCTAGCCTGGGCAAAGTTAGCCAGACCCTATTTCAAAGTGACAATTTTTTTTAAAAGGGCTGGAGTGGTCACTCAAGTGGTAGGATTACCTAATAAGTACAAAGTCCTAGGTTCAATCCACAGTATAGCAAGTAAATCAGTTAAAAAAAAATAGAAAACCCTCTACCATTTGTAAAAGAGAAAAAGGGGGGGATTATTTATTCTCAAAGATCATTTATGTAAAAATGACTAGCCATTGTTTAGAGTATTATAAACTCATGAAAAGAGTTTTCTTCACTCTTAAGAAAAAAAGAGGGATCTAATTTCAAACTTTATGACAATTATTGGCCACCCAAAACTATAGCATGTCTTTTTTTTTTATTCATTTATTCACATGTGCGTACATTGTTTAGGTCATTTCTCCCCCCTGCCCCGACCCCAGCCACCACCCTCTTTCCTCCTTCCCCACCTAGCTTCCAGGCAGAAACTGTCTGCCCTTATCTCTAGTTTTGTTGAAGAGAAGACATAAACATAATAAGGAAGACAAAGCATTTTTGCTAGTTGAGTTAAGGATAGCTATACAGAGAGATTCCTAGCATTGCTTCCATATACAAACTTAGGTGTTACAACCTAAGTTGATTCATCTCTAACTGATCTTTACACTGGTTCCTGATCCCCTTCTGATATTGACCTCTGTTGCTTTAAGGTTTCTGTATTAGTTCCTCTGGAGTGGGGACATCAAACACTTTCATGTTTTGGGTTTTTTACCTATCCCCATACCTCCCGTATAGCATATCTTTTTTAATATACTTTGAAAGCATAATCAAAGATGCATCAAAAAGGAGATATGATGTGTATTAGTGAGAAAATAGAAGTATCATCACAACTCTAGCTTTATGTTCTCTTATTAACTACAAGATCTTTTGATCTTCCTTAACCTCTTTGATCCTTTTGTTTGTAAGATAGAGATAATTCCATCCACCTCTGAGTTTACAATTGGCATTGAATCATACAATATATTTAGATATGAACTCTAACATATTATACAGATTATCATTACATTCATTATCAACTTAATATCTATTGCATGTATCTACGCTACAAATACACACACACTTTAATTTTGTTCATCTACTTCAAATTTATCAGGCTGAAGAAAATACAAGTATAATTATATGACTAATAATTTTTCTTCTGCAAATATTCCCAGCAACAAGAGATGTTGCCAGAAATGAACTGGCCCCTTATTTAATATTGACAGGACTGTGTTGCTATGACTCTAACAGAAACTAGGAATTAAACCTTCAGAGCCATGTTAATTTTAAGCTTCATTAGAACTTGGCCACTCATGCCTATGCAGACCACCTGAAAGAGGGAAACACGTAGCCAAGCATTCACTCACCATTAACCAACTTTGTGCAAAAAATTTTACCACATCAACACCCACTGCCAAGATCTTATGGGCTTCCTGCTTGAAATAAGCCAGTGGAATAAGATTTTCTTTAGCAACTCAGTCTTGGATCTTATCCCAAATTCAAATAATCAACTATATCAGTCAAAATTTTAAAATAATAGATAGATAGATATTGATTGACAAAAAAATAGATTGACCATGCCTGATAAAGTTTTAGCTACTTGATGCTAAGCTAAGCTGTGGATATTCCATTCTTTAGTTTACATCAAATCTGTGATTTCTTAAAAACATGGCCTCTGAGAAAAAGTACTTTCAATCAATAAAGCTTAAACTGAACAGTCCTTGAAGGCAACTCATTAAATTTAACAGATTTAGGCTAAAACAACTTCCTTAATGTGGAAAATTAAAGCTAAATAACAAGAAAAAAGCATGAGAAAATTTAGGTAATTTTCATTAGTCTTTCTTAAGGGCATCATAAATTATGTATTTTTAAATAAAATTCTTAAAGTCACTTTTTTGCAAGTCCTCCTTAAAGTCTCAGGTTGAAGTTATTCTACATAATTATAGTTAGATAAGAGAAAGATGTTCTGATACGCAGTTGGACAGTAGGGTGATTATAGACAATGTACTGTGTATTTCAGAAAGCTAGAAAAAATTATTTTGAATGTTTTCACCATATAGATACTAGTGTTTGTGGAGATTGATAGGTTTAACCTGATTTAAGCATTATACAATGTATAAATATTGAAACAATCACATGGTTCCCAATAAATAGAGTTTTTATGTTTTCAATATATCACTTTAAATGAATTTAACTTTAAATATAAAGTCAAATGATTTTGTGTTTTATGCATCAGTTTAAAAATAAGCTTAACTTATATAAAAATATGCAAAGCCAAGATTAGATATTCAAGGATGTTATTAAGGGAAACGCCTCTGTGAGAGAAAATGAGGAAGGAGCCAGAAAGGCTAGGAAAATTATCAGACCACTAAGCAATCTGATTCCAAATTAAGAAGAGTCAGGGATGCTGGCTTCAAGCATCCTAGACTGTATGAAGTCATGTGGAGTTTGGCCAAGCTCATCAAGAGTTCACAGCTGAAGTCACCATCAGAGTTCTGTGTCTCCCTAGAACAGGACTATCTTGGTACTCCTGCCACACATAGCTGTTCACAGGCTATGAGCAGCTGGCAGGAAACATCACTTGGACATACTAACTTCCTAAATTTCAGAGGGAAGCATCAGTCACTCTTTGTCAATTACACCAGAGATCTGCAGAGTATAATCTCTTGACTAGCACAGGGGGTAAAATACAGATTTCCTAGATCCATGTCTTTCACCCTGAACAACTATCAACTCAAAGTGGATTAAGGATGTTAATATAAGACCTCAAACTTTGAAGCTAGTGCAGGAAAGAGCAGGGAATACACTGGAACCTGTAGGCATCAGTAACAATTTCCTAAATAGACTCAAAGGACTCATCAACTAAAAGAAAGGATTGACAAATGGGACTACATGAAACCAAAAAAGTTTCTACACAACAAAAGAAATGGTCACCAGATTGAAAAGGCAGCCCACAGAATGGGAGAAAATTCTTTGCCAGCTATACATCTGACAAGGGATTAGTAACCAGAATATACAGGGAGCTAAAAAACTAAACTCCTAAAAATCAATGGCCTAATGAAGAAATGAGAAATTGAACTGACCAGAGCTTTTTCAAAGGAAAAGATCCAAATGGCCAAAAAATGGATAAGGAAATGCTCAACATCCCTGAGCATAAAGGAAATGCAAATCAAAACCATGTTAAGATTCCACCTTACTCCTGTTAGAATGGCTGCCATCAAAAACACAAGCAACAAATGTTGGTGATGATGGGGGAAAAAAACCCACATACACAGCTGGTGGGAATATAAATTGGTACAACCACTATGGTAAACAGTATGAAGTTTCCTCGAAAAACTAAAAATAGAACTGCTGTATGATCCAGCAATACCACTCCTAAGCATATACCTAAAGAAATGTAAGTCAGGTTACAATAAAGACACCTGCACACCCATGTTTATTGGAGCACTAATCCAATAGCTAATCTATAGAAACAGCTAAGATACCCCACTACTGATGAATGGATTAAGAAAATGTGGTATCTACATATAATAGAATTTTATTCAGCCATTTAAAAATGAAATTTTGTCATTTGCAGGTAAATATATGAACTGGAGAACATCACCTTAAGCGAAGTTAGCCAGGCTCAGAAAGCCAAAGGCCACATGTTTTCACTCATTTGTGGAATATAGACCCAATACCAATACAAACAACATTATGAAAAATAGGTCACACCAAGAGGAGGTCACTAATGGGAGTGGGAGGGTGGAAAAAGGAGGTTAAGACAATAAATATGGTTGATACATCTTTTATACAAGAATATAGAATTTTTAAACCTGTTAACATCACCATAAGAAGGAGACTAAGGAGAAATATAGAGGGGATGAACCAATCTGAGTTATAATTCATACATACATGGCATTGTCACTCCATGTGTAGCTATCTTTAACAAACAAAAGTGTCCTTTCTCAAAGACAGAGAACAGGGAAGTAAAACAGTTCCTGTCTAGGGGTTGGCACCAGTGGGAGAAGGGAGAATATAAGAAAAATGGTGTAGGAGGGTTAATATGGTGGAAATGTTATGTACTCATGTTTGAAAATGGAAAAATGAGACATGTTGAAACAATTCCAGAAATGGGGGGAGGGAGGATAAAGGAGAATGATGCAGGGGGCTAATTCAACTATGATATTGTAAGAACTTTTGTAAATGTCACAATGTACCCTCAATACAACAATAATAGGACAATTAAAAAAGGAAAAAAACAGGTTTCCAATTTTTAACTGTTTCTTTTTTATTTTATTGACATGGTGATTAATGTGGAAGATGGTTTCATAGTAATTAATAAGTGGAGGAAGTACCCTCATTTGCTTCTTATTCCCAGTTACTGTGTTTGATAAGACCTGTCCTTTGAAACAATGGTGATTGAGGGAAACAACCTCTCCCATTTCTCTCCCAGCTCCTGGGCAAGGAGAAGGCACTATTAAAATATTTTGTCAATGTCTAAGATACAAATTGGTCTATGTTTATTAATGGGCAGGATAACTGCTGTGTTGAACAGTAATTCACATGGGTGAGACTCACCTCATCTTTATTTCCTTGCTCAGTGTGAGCATGTTAGTAACTTGACTAAGGGGCTGTCATCTCAGGGATTCCTCCTCTTTTGTGTGTATGTATTTATATCAGTGTATACTAGCATTTATGGTAGGTTTCATTATGATATTTTCATGCAGATATGATTGTATTTGTACAATCACTATTTACACTCATCACCTCCTGCTGGTCACCTTTTGTTCCCTAATAGTTCTACTTTCAGGTCTTTTTTTTTTATTCTACATATGACAGAAAACATGTGATACTTGTCTTTCTGAGTCTGACTCATTTCGTTTAACATGATGATTTACCCATTTTCCTGAAAATAACATGATTTCATTCTTCTTAATGGTTGAAAGATACTCCATTGTGCATATATACCACATTTTCTTTATCTATTCATCTGTTGATGGACATCTGGTCTGATTCCATAGTTTGGCAATTGTCAATGGTGCTGCAATAAACATGGGTGCAGAGTATTTCTATTGTATACTGCCTTTTATTTCTTTGGATAGATACCAGGAGAGTATAGATGGATCATGTGGTAGTTCTAGTTTTAGATTTTTGAGAAACCTCCATAATGATTTCCATAGTGGTGGACTAACTTACATTCCCACTAACAATGTATAAGGGTTCCTTTGTCCCTGAATCCTTTTCAGCATTTGCTGTTGTATTTTTTTTTATGATAACCACTCTGGCTAAAGTAAGACCTCAGCAACCTTTATTCTCCTACATTGCAGCAATCCATGTGGCAATAAGGTCCTACAATCTAAATTTAAAATTCAGGGAAGATGACAGCCTCACTTAAGCCTTAAATTCAAGACTTATGCCACAAACCTACTTTCCCAAAATGCTACCTGGGAGCACTAATCTCTGACCCAATGCAATGATACTTTGCTTCTATTTAATAGTATTCATTTTGTTCACTTCTGAGAGAACCTCAAAGAAAGAGATTCCTGGAGATGCAATTCCACTTCAGTACTAACCAAACTATAACATACTATCACCCAAACACAAATAACATGCAATTACAACATGGAAATTACTAATACAACATAAGAATCCTAATTCACCTTGAATACTTGTCATCACATACTTAAGACTATCTGAAACCCAGGTCAGTGTTACTACAATGTGGGAAATCCTATCATTTTGATGAATAAGTCATCTGCAGATAAATTTTATAACTCATTTTTGATGTCTTCATTTTTAGAAATTATGATTTAAAATATCTGTGTCTAATCAGTAGAACTTTCAAAACCAATCAGAGTGAAAGGTTGATATTTAAATATGTTTATCCTCCAAAGCAGGTGTTCTCATTGACATACTATACCCTGATTCACAAATGTAAGATCAATGTAAAATTGCAGGTCTTGAGAAATGGGAGTGTTTTAGAGTGGCAATATACATGATTAAATATAAATACAAAGTCTGCATATTAAAGCTTAGCTTGACCTAGTGTCTTTCTTCATAGGGTGCCCCACTTGCAGTTTGTATGAGTTTTGTGAATTTTTGTAAGTGACCACGCACACATCAATTATTCAGCACACTGTCCTTGAGAGTAGTCACTTCAATGGCTAGATTATCTTTTGTGACCAGGCTGCAAATGTCTTGGTCCTTATAACACTACTAAACTAGCTTCCTCAAATCCATGCAGCTATTGGTGCTATATGACTGAGTTCTGGCCAATGAAATATGAGTTGAAATGATAAGTAAGTGCCACTTCTAGGCCTAGACCCCAAAACCCAATATTACTTCTTACGGAGAAAGGGGTGAGAGGAATCCTGATGTGCAGCATTTGTCAATTTCCATGATGTAAATACTCCCACCTTGACTGATTTCAGATATCAAAATAATGTCACTGCACATGGAGCTGGGAGAGTTATAGTAAGTAGTATTATAAATAGCCTTAATAGATAATAGAAAAACTATAATACAATTAGAAAATGACCCATTTACAGTAGGCTCAAAAACAGTAAAGTACCTTGGAATAAATTTAATGAAAGAAACCAAAGACCTTTTTAATGAAAACTATAAACCACTGAAGAGAGAAATCAAAGAAGACATCAGAAGATGGAAAGACCTTCCATGCTCATGGATTGGTAGAATCAACATTGTGAAAATGGCCATACTACCAAAAGTAATCTACATGTTCAATACAATCCCTATTAAAATTCCAATGACATTCTGCACAGAAATAGAAAAAGCAATTGTGAAATGCATATGGAAACACAAAAGACCTTGAATAGCCAAAGCAATTCTGAGCAAAAAGTCCAATGCTAGAGGTATCACAATACCACACTTCGAACTATACTACAGAGCCATAACAATAAAAACAGCATGGTATTGGCACAAAAACAGACAGGAAGACCAATGGATCAGAATAGAAGAGCCAGACAAAAACCCATGCATCTATAGCCAGCTGATCTTCGACAAAGGAGCCCAAAACACATGATGGAGAAAAGACAGGCTTTTCAACAAATGCTGCTGGGAAAACTGGATACCCACACATAGAAGATTGAAACTACATCCCTGTCTTGCATCCTGTACCAAAATCAACTCAGTGTGGATCAAAGACCTTAATATAAAGCCTGAAACTTTGAAACAACTCCGGGAATCAGTAGGAAATACATTGAAACAGATAGGTATAGGGAACAACTTCCTAAACAGAACTCAAAAGGCTTAGCATCTAAGAGAAACAATGAACAAATGGGACTGCATCAAACTAAAGAGCTTCTGACAGCAAAGGAAATAGTCACCAGGCTCAAGAGACAGCCCACAGAATGGGAGAAAATCTTTGCTGGATACTTATTCAATAAGGGACTAATATCCAAAATCTACAGGGAATTCAAAAAACTCAGCCTCCAAAGAATCAACACTCCAATGAGAAATGGGCACATGAATTAAATAGGGAATTCTCAAAGAAAGAGGTACAAATGGCCAGTAAATAAATGAAGAAGTGTTCAACTTCCCTGGTTATAAAAGAGATGCAAGTCAAAACAGCACTTAGATTTCATCTCACCTCTGTTAGAATGATCATAATCAAGGGTAACAACAATAAAAATTGCTGGCAAGGATGTGGTGAAACAAGAACCCTTATACACTGCTGTTGGGAATGCAAATTAGTACAACCACTACGGAAAGCAATATGGAGATTCCTCAAAAAACTGGAGGTAGAACTACCATATGATCCAGTGGTACCGCTCCTGGGCATCTACCCAAAGGAACTTAAGACAGGATACAATAGAGACACCTGTATACCAATGTTCAATGCAGAACTATTCACAATAGCCAAGCTTTGGAAACCTTGATCCAACTGATGAATGAATCAAGAAAATGTGGCAAATATACACAGTGGAGTATTACTCATCCATAAGGAATAATGACATTTAGTTTGAAGGTAAATGGATGCTATTGGAGGACATCATGTTAAATGAAGTAAGCCAGGATCAGAAACACAAAAGTGGCATGTTTTCTCTCATATGTGGAAGATAGAGCCAAAGAAAAACATATGCACAAAAACAAGCATGTATACAAACTCAGATGTAGAACATGTTTGCAACAGTGGAACTACTCTACGGAACTCCAGGAAAGAGAGAAAAGAAAAGAGAATGATGGAGCATCAGTAATATTGCATAGCATAAGATGTGATGGTGGAGGATATAAGGATGTGTACTGAAAGCTGTTGAATAATGGGAGATGGGAGGTAAAGGGGTAAGGGAGAGTAATAGACAAGGTTAAACATACCAAAGTAAAGCACACCCACAGCAGGCATGCATTGAGGCACCCCTTTGAACATCAACTTAAATATTAATAATGAAAACCAGGACTGTAAAACAGATACGGTTTGGCAGGAGTACTGGCACGAGGCGGGGAGAGTAAAGGAAGGAGATTAAGGTGACAGTATATAGTAGATGGACTTCATATACCTATATGAAACAGAACTAATAAACATCTTGTAATTGTTTTAAATGGAGTGGAGAGGAGGTTGAGGGGGAGAGACGGTGGGGGCAATGTAAATAATGCGCAATATAAGACTGATCAGAATTGTCACTATGAATTCCCCCAAATAATGAATATATCCTAATAAAAATTATTTTTAAAAATTATTACCTTGTTTTTAATGATTTCTTTAATTACACATTTAAACAATTTAATTTTCATAATGGTAGCATTTAAAAGCCAAGTCATAAAATTCCTAAAAATTCAGCAAAGCACTCCCATGAGCCACTATGAATCAGCCTCAGTATACCATAGCTCAACAACTCTCATTCTTTCTTTCTTCCCTGACCAGATGCCTAGAATTCTGTAGAAATGTGAGGGTCTACAGACCATCAGAAAAAGGCTGAGTTCCTGACTGGCTGCCTGGACCTGAGAATATGTTTCTCCTGATTCTACTACCCCATACTGTGAAAGTAAGAAACATTTTTCTTACTTGGTTTCTGCTTGGTTGTAGGGTTCTTGGTTTCCACAGCTGGTATTGAAAAACAAATGAATTCTCTCAGTCGTCGGTTTCCATGTTTGGTGAGTTGTCAAACTCAATTAAAAATACTTAATGAAATACACATTCGTGGGCATCTGGTGATTAAGAATCTCCAGAAATTTTGGGTAGAAAAGATTCCCTGATCATTAGGGAGGTTTGGGAACCCACTGGTTAATTACATTTGTTCTTATAGGAAAAGGAGGAATTTGATAGCTTTTACCAGGGGATGTGGGTACCAGAGGAAGAAATGACCTGAGCAGATTGTATGAAAGGATTTGATACATTCAAGATCAAGATGTTGAGCTAGGTCCTGTAGTAAAGAATGATGAGGAAAGGGGAAACAATTAGGTCCATCTCTTTGCTGCATCAGCACATAAGTATCACTTTGGAACTATTAGAAATAAAACATTCCCAGGCTCCTCTCCACATGTGCTGAATTGGAATCTGCATTTTAACAAGAGCCCCCATGATGAGTACACACATTCAAGTTTGAAAGCTGGGAAGTAACGGACACTCTATATACAGACACTTGGTGAATGCTCTGGGAGAGCCTGGTATTATAAACACAAGCAAAATCCACAGGTAATCATCATGGGAGAAATCCTAACTTTTTCAGTTTAATATTGTTTCATCTTTTATTACATGTGAAGTATATACCATAATATTTTCAGTGCTCATAGTCTCTAAAGGTTTTTGCCTAGCTTTTGGTAATGTGTAAGATTTTGATTTTTAGCTGGTAAGGAATAAGAACTCATTAAGTCAGAGAATGGCATGTTTAAAGTTGAATTATCAGCCCCTGCCTGAGATACATGTATAGAATGTCAGAGTGGAAAGAAGGAGACTTCCAAAACACTGTTAATTTTGTTTAGTTTTGCTTGATCCATAATTGCTTGGAATATAGGATGGTATATAAATTCTTCTTCTCTATTATGTTGTAAATAACATTTCTTCTTCAAGCAATCAAGCCAGCTCCTCTTATATTAGGAATACAGTCTCCTCAGACTTTAAATTTTTCTTTGTCCTTCTTTCTGTATGCAGAATTATTATGCTGACATTCATCATGAATTCAAATATGACTTTATTGCTGGGTACCA
Source organism: Castor canadensis (assembly GCF_047511655.1). Taxonomy (NCBI): domain Eukaryota; kingdom Metazoa; phylum Chordata; class Mammalia; order Rodentia; family Castoridae; genus Castor; species Castor canadensis. Next base: position 26,996,799 of record NC_133400.1, read on the forward strand.
TTGGCTTATATCTGTAATCCTAGCTACTTGGGAGACTAAGATTGGCAAGATCAAGATTTGAGGCCAGCCTGGGCAAATAGTTTGTGAAACTCTATCTCCAAAATAAACAGTGCAAAATGGACTGGAAGTGTGGCTCAAGCTGCACAGCTCCTGCTTTGCAAGCTAGAAGCCTTGAGTTCAAACCCCAGTCCCACATGCACACACACAAAAAAAAGGCCTTTGTTTCTAGCGCAAAGATGTCATTGAGTCTTTGAGTCTATTTATCCCTGGCCCAGCATGATCCACTATAAGGGAAATACTGGCTGGTGTTACCTGAGATTTCTGGGTCTGATGAACATCCTTTTTCCTCAGTGGTGTCCTGGACCTCAGAGTGCTAAAAGTACTGCAGATCCATCCTCACTTCTGATGATTAAGGGAAGTAACAAGATAGGGAGAGAGGTCAGGAAAGATCAGACACATGCTACTCATGCTCAGAGGGTTGGAGGGGACCACCCTTGCCCCATCCTCAGCTTACATGGTTTAGGAGGTTCTCCTTCACCTGACATTCCAGTGGAAGACAGATGAGGGAAGCCCTGCCAACAGGGACACAGCCTCAACTCCACCCAGTGACAGGTTCAGGATGAGAATGTGCCAAGCCACACTCATGAGAACCATAGCTAGGACTTTTGTAGGAATCATCAGAGAAAGCAAAATCCCCTACGTTTAATTGAAATTGCTAAATCCCAAAGATCTATCCCCAGAACTGTTCATAACCATCTAAGCCCAAAGAACTTCTGATAGTGAAATACCCACAAAAGAAAGCAAAATTTAAAGACAGCAAAAACAGATGATGCACATAACATTATGAAGTCCTGCCTATTTCAGTCATGCATGAAATCTACCCAGCAGAAAAGTCCAGGACCTGATGGATTCACTGCTGAATTCTATCAGATGTTTAAGGAAGAACTGATACCAACCCTCCTTAAACTGTTCCATGAAATAGAAAGGGAAGGAACACTGCCTAACTTGTTTTATGAAGCCAATATTACTCTCATCCTAAAACCAGACAAAGACACCTCCAAAAAGGAGAACTACAGGCCAATTTCCTTAATGAATATCGATGCAAAAATCCTCAGTAAAATAATGGCAAATCAAATCCAACAACACATCAGAAAGATCATCTATCATGACCAAGTTGGCTTCATCCCAGTGATGTAGGGGTGGTTCAACATACACAAATCTATAAATGTAATACAGCACATCAATAGAAGCAAAGACAAAACTCACTTAATCATCTCAATAGATGCAGAAAAAGCCTTTGACAAGATCCAGCACCACTTCATGATAAAAGCTCTAAGAAAACTAGGAATAGAAGGAACGTAACTCAACATTGTAAAGGCTATATATGACAAACCTATAGCCAACATCATACTTAATGGTGAAATACTAAAACCATTTCCCCTAAAATCAGGAACGAGACAAGGATGCCCACTATCCCCACTCTTATTCAACATAGTACTGGAATTTCTAGCCAGAGCAGTCAGGCAAGAAGAAAAAATAAAAGGAATACAAATAGGTAAAGAAATTGTCAAAATATCCTCATTTGCAGACAATATGATCCTATACCTTAAAGACACAAAAACTCTTAGACACCATAAACAGCTATAGCAAAGTAGCAGGATACAAAATCAACTTAAAAAAATCATTAGCTTTTCTATACACCAACAACAAACAAACTGAGAAGGAATATATGGAAACACTTCCACTTACAATAGCCTCAAAAAAAATCAAATACCTAGGAGTAAACTTAACAAAGGAGGTCAATGACCTCTACAAGAAGAATCACAAACACCTGAAAAAAGAGATCGAGGAAGATTACAGAAAATAGAAAGATCTCCCGTGCTCATGGATTGGTAGAATCAATATAGTAAAAATGGCTATACTACCAAAACAATCTACATGTTTAATACAATTCCCATCAAGATCCCAATGACCTTCATTACAGAAATTGAAAAATCTACCCTAAAGTTCATTTGGAAACACAAGAGACTGCGAATGGCCAAGGCAACACTAGGCCAAAAAAGCAATGCTGCAGGTATCACAATACTTGACTTCAAACTACATCAGAAAGCAACAGCAATAAAAACAGCATGGTACTGGCACAAAAACAGACATGAAGACCAGTGGAACAAAATAGAGGACCCGGATATGAATCTACACAATTATACCCACCTCATTTTTGACAAAGTTGCCAAAAATATATGATGGAGAAAAGACAGCCTCATCAACAAATGTTGCTGGGAAAAGTGGTTATCTGTCTGCAAGAAACTGAAACTTGATCCATGTCTATCACCCTGTACTAGTATCAACTCAAAATGGATCAAGGACCTTAATATCAGATCCAAAACTCTGAAGTTAGTACGGGAAGGAGCAGGAAACACTCTGGAACTAACAGGTATAGGCAAGGACTTCCTCAATAGAACCCCAGCACCTCAGCAACTAAGCGAAAGGATGGACAAATGGGACTTCATAAAATTAAAAAGCTTCTGCACAACAAAAGAAATGGTTTTTAAACTGAAGAGACTACCCACAGAGTGGGAGAAAATATTTGCCAGCTGTACATCAGACAAAGGACTGATAACCTTTGAATACACAGGGAACTTAGAAACTAAACTCTCCTAAAATCTATGAACCAATTAAGAAATGGGTAATTGAACTAAACAGAACTTTCTCAAAAGAAGAAATTCAAATGGCAAAAAAAACACATAAAAAATGCTCACCATCTCTAGCCAAAATGAAATGCAAGTCAAAACCACACTAAGATTCAACCTCACCCCTGTTAGAATAGCCACCATCAAAAACCCCACCAACAACAGGTGTTGGAGAGGATATGGGGAAAAAAGAACCCTCTTACACTGCTGGTGGGAACACAAGCTGGTGCAACCACACTGGAAAAAAATTTGGAGGCTTCTTAAAAATCTAAACATATGATCCAGCAATCCCACTCCTGGGGATATACCCAAAGGAATGCAATACAGTTTACTCCAGAAGCACCTGCACACCTATGTTTATTGCAGCGCTATTCACAATATCCAAGTTATGGAAACAACCAAGATGCCCCACTACTGATGAATGGATCAAGAAAATGTGGTATTTATACACAATGGAATACCACTCAGCCATGAAGAAGAATGAAATCTTATCATTCCCAAGTAAATGGATGGAACTAGAGAACATCATTCTGAGCGAGGTCATCCAGGCTCAGAAGACCAAAACTTGTATGTTATCCCTCATATGTGGACTTTAGAGCTAGGGCAAATGCAGCAAGTGGGTGGACTTGGATCACATGATAAGGGGAGAGTACATACAGGAGATATGGGAATAGGTAGAAAATCCAAAACATGAAAGCATTTGATGTCCCTACTCCAGAGGAACTAATACAGAAACCTTAAAGCAACAGAGGTCAATATGAGAAGGGGATCAGGAACCAGTGTAAAGATCAGTTAGAGATGAATCAACTTGGGTTGTAACACATTTGTATATGGAAGCAATACTAGGAATCTATCTGTATTGCTATCCTTAACTCAACTAGCAAAAACGCATTGTCTTCCTTATTATGCTTATGTCTTCTCTTCAACAAAATTAGAGATAAGGGCAGAACAGTTTCTGCCTGGAAGCTAGGTGGGGAAGGGGGAAAGAGGGTGGTGGCCAGGGGCGGGGGGAGAAATGACCTAAACAATGTACACACATGTGAATAAATGAATAATAAAATTTTTTTAAATCTACCCTGCACTTGGATTACACTATTTATGAGTCAATTCCCTTTTAGCTTAATCAAGATGGAATTTGATATATGACATTTTCCACCAAAAATATATTTAACTAGTATAGGATGAAAAAAGGAAAAAATATTCAAAAAAATGACATAGACTGAATTTGAAGTTACCCCTCCCTGTGTCACAGAGGTATCAATGCACACATGTCAAAGCTTGCAAACCTAGAGAGGCAAGAGGAGGGTGATCAAAGCTTGGCACCTAGAATGGATTTTCTGAGTTGTGATCTGTCCCATTAGTAACTTGAGTGATGTTAAGCAAGGCATGTGACCCTGCTATGCGTCTGCTTCCTCCCTATAACTTGGGGTGAGTGATAGAACCTACTGATAGGGTTGACAAATGAATTAAGTGGGGTCATCACACAAAGCACTTAAGAGTGACTAGCACTGAGTAAACACATTTGCAGTGGCTGTTATTATTTTCTGATCTCTCCACCCTTCCTTTCCTTAGTAAAATATTTCTTCTTCTAAGGCAGAAAATGCACAGTGGTTCAGAACAAGATACATGTGTGCCTGAGCTGGTACTCACATTTCCAGTTTGGGTAAATGTGCTATACATGATGACTAGGGTAAAGAACCAAGACCTCATAGTGAAGGGATTCCCAGCCATCTCCAGGGAGAGCAAAGGAGACTTACAGAAGGGCACACCATGATCACTGCAGGGTATGGTGGAGATCCTGTGGGAAAAGGCCACCTTAAGGAAGTTTATGGAAACATCCCACATCTATCCCCTCCCTACAGAGGGATGAGAACTTCTGTGTGGGCCAAGTACAATACTGTGGGCAGAACTGCATAATTCTCTTATTCCTGAGAAAATACATTTAAGCTAGCTTAGGCATTTTTAAAAGGTCTCTAATTGCTGCCAGTGCTTTAATTCTCCTTGGAAATTATGAAAGTTGGAGCTGTGAGTCAATATAAAGGCTAAAGTGGAAACCTGGTGGTTCTATTTTTAGAGTGGGAAAAAATGAAGTCAAAAGACAGACAGGGCTGTGATTAACATGGAACAATAAGATCTCAGAGGTGTTTGGATCTGCAGTGGGTCACAACATGCTTCCACATGGTTGTGGGGAATCCACCAAAACTTCTTCTCTAGGAATCAACACCCTGAGAGGAAGTGCAATGCCAATTTTCATGCAGCTGAGCTGTAGAGGCCAAATGCTTTTGTTTATAAGAACTGTTCTGAGCTACAGAATATTTAAGCATCACAGCTGGAAGTTGCAAAACCAACAGACAAAGCAGTGGGGACCAGGCTGGAGGTGTGGCTCAAGTGGTAAAAAGCCTGTCTAGCAAGCGCACCGCCCAAATAAAAAGGTGGGTCCCAACTCATATGTGTATATCTACAGTCACAGCCCCACAACTACACATGGGGCAGAAATATGCACATTATATAGAGCACGGGAATGCTAACAGTCACAATATTATGCTCCTACACACAAACAGCCTCCACACACTCATACCAAACACACCAGGAACTGCGAGACATGCTAACAGCATATACATGCCACACACACACTCACACACACACTCAAGACCATGCCACCATAGAGCCAGGCCAGATATATCATGCCAAATGTACATATCAACTCCATCCTCCTGGGAGTCATCCAAAATATGCATTTCGATGTATATGCTAAAATTACACTCCAAATTTCACATCCCACATTCTCTTTTCTTTCATGAGATATTCACAGCTTCATTTTTAATGAAGCAAAACAATAGAGAGGGGCAGAAAAAGGAAATATTTCTAATTTAAAGCATCACTAAGAAGGCCCATGTCAAGTGGTGGTGTAGCTCACTGGGTGAGTACTTGCCTAGCATGCTGGAGGCCCTGGGTTCAAGCCCCACAATATTGTTTTGTACAACCAAGCTAAAGGAGTCCTGGAAGTTGTGCATCACATTTAATTCACTCTCCATCAGAGATAAAGCTGAGAGGCTGAGGCACAGCTCTCTGTGAAGCAGGACCTCTGATTGTGGAACTAGAGACTCGTGGTGTGCAGGCTGTCCCTGCCCCTTGCTTTTATGCCCTTTCCAGGAACCTACAGCCTCTTGGGAGAGGACGGGGCTCAGACTCCTAAGATGGAACAAAGCCTGCTGAAGTGTAAAAGCATTCGCTTCTTGCCCTAAAGGTGAGAGATTCAATACCCCGTGATAAGGCCTCCGCCATATAGAGGGCATCACTTGCTATATAGGTGTTAAAGTAATGTGTCTTAAGAAACAAAAAGTGGGAGGGACTTCAGTGAATAACCCCAGGCTCACTGTCCCAACTACAGTTTCTCATTCATTCTTCAAAGTATTGAAAGTTCCCAAATCTGCAGCCATTCTACATCTCTACATCAGGTTGAGTAATTTGTCCACAGTGCCATTTGGGACCTCTCTGAACACAGGTCCCTCTGAAGTCTAAGCTCCTCCTACATTTAAATGGTCTCCACCCTGTTATTACTCTACTTGGCAGCGTGTCCATACACAGATAATAAGGGCAAAGTCAGGGGACACAGCCATGAAAACCAGGAAAAGGAAAGCCTTAATCCTCTTGCTTCCTGGGAGACAAAACATATAATTAACACTTACTAAATTGTTGGGAGTAGGGCTTTGTATGGTCATGTGACTAATATGTTTTGCCAAGGGAATCAGCTGATATAGAAATGACCATTTCTGAGAACTAGGCATAAATATCATACTAAAATAAAAAGTACAAAGCACCCACATACCTCATCACACTACAGACTTTCCCTCACTTGTCCCCTTTGAGGTAAATGTATCTCATTTGTCTTTAACCCCTTGCACTCAGTAGGCAAATATTATAGGAATCACTGAACAACAGAAGGAATGATGACAATTGGTTATTTTATACAAAAAAAAAAATGGAAACTTTCAGAGCCTCAAAACCTGGCAGCAGCTCATTTGCATAAAATGGTACATCCTGAGTTAAGGAAGAAACCCGCAATCTGAAGACAGAGTGGCAAGTCTGATGACGCTAAAACAGCATGCAAAAGGTCAGGTCCTTTGAAATCACAGCACACTCTAAGGAACAAGATCGGGTTTCTTTTCATCAATTCCTTTTCTATGTAAGAGTGATCTGTGTTCACCATGATCCTGTAACTTTACAGTGCTTATAAGTTTCCTCTGCACAGGTACTACAATAATTATCAAGAGCACAAATTCAAGATCCTGCCAACAGATGAATTTCTAAGAAGAAACTTTTTAAATTTTCTTATATGGAGGAAAATGCTCTGATACACTATCATCTAACCTGTTGTTCAACGAAAGGACAAATGCATTAATAAATTTAAAGTAGAAAGGAAATAGGAAAGAATAAGAAGAAAGAAAGTGAGAAAGGAAAAAAAGGATAAAACAATGAAATGAAAGATTGACATATTAATTATTATCAAACACCAAGCACAGTCAGGCAAGGTGGCTTATGCCTATAATCCCAGTTCAAGGCCTGCCTAGAAAGCACAAGGTCCTGAGTTCAAACCAAAATAAAAACAAGCATTTGACTTTACACATTTTGTGCACATCACATTTTTGTTTTATCTAAAAAACAGCTATCCTCATTTTTTAGATGGATGAACTGAAACTTAGGTAAATTAAATTGCGTCTCAAACATTTCATGGGTTATGAAGCATTGGGATCACATTGGGATTCTTTTTAAGGAGGAAAGATTTATTTTGCTCATTGTTTCAGAGGTTTCAGTCCATCATGTCAGGGAGGTTATGGCATGGAAGAGCAGCTCACATTATGGTGGCCAGGAAGCAAAGTGAGAAAAGGTCTGTGCTAACTGGCTTTCTCCTTTTTTCCCTTTTACTTCACCCAGACATCCTGCTCTCACTCCTATGGGTTGGTGTCACCCAGATTCAGGGTGAGTCTTCCCCCTTAGTTAATCCTCTCTGGAAACACCCTCACGGACACACCCAAACTTGTGCTCCCAGGTGCTCCTATGTGTTCCTTAATCAGATTGAGTCAATAATCAAGATTAACCATGATAATCTTGTCATCACTTGTCAACTTGACACCAAAACTCATCTATCTCCTTCACTTATAATTTTCCAAGCTTGGTCCCCAAAATGTATGTTCATCTCATAATACAAAATTTATTCACTCCATCTCCAAGAGTTCCCATAGGCTAAAAAGTTCCAACGTTGTTCAAAAGTCCACATTCAAAGGCTCCTCTGAGACCCAAGGCAAGCTCTTAGCTGCGAGTCCCTATAAAATCAGAAATTACATACTCCCAAGATACAATGGCACACAGGAAACATTCTCCTTCCAAAATGGGGGGGGGAGTAGGATACCAAGGAAGAATTGGCCCAAAACAAGATCAAAACCCTCAGGGAAAATAGGGAGACTTTACCAAGGAAGAGATGCTTTCCTGTGCTTGGCAGTGAAACTAGAGAAAAAGTACAGAACTACAGTTTAGAAAACAATGGCCACACAATGGAGCAGAAGCTTAATTTCCACACTCTGACTCCATTTCCCACCTCTGTCCCTTTTTTGCAATCACACCAGGCATCAGCACAATCTACCCAGAAGCCTCTGTCTGGAGGAGGGCAATTGCTCTCTGCCTACAGATAACTTATTAAAGCCATTTAGGGCTATGGCCTGTTATGGCAACTGCCTCCCTATGGCCTCCAGGTATGTTAATTTCATTTTGAAATGAAAGAATAAAATATAACAGGAGAATGATTTAAACAAAGGTTAAAACCAGCAATGTCCCACTTTGCCACTTGAGCAAATGCTCCATGTGTCATTTTTATTAATGCTATCAGAAAAAAAGGACTTTACTGGCCATGAGTGGGGAGCTTAAGGGCCTTTTCTGGAGTTGCTGCTTGCGCTGTGGGAAATCGTATTTGCTCTCTGGGGTTCCTGCACTGATGGAATGTATTCATTTCCTACAGGAAAAAAGTAAATAATTCTGGAAGAAAATCAAAAAGTTTGGGCTTCCAGGACTACTCTTGTTTATTCTCTAGATGTATAGAGAATCTATCAGGTTGGAAATTGGCCAGCTATGAATGGTACAAGCAATTTTTTTTTAATACTGAGAGTCTATTTGGCCTTGACCCATGACAGTTATCACATAATGAATACAGTGTCAGTCATGTGACATAACACAGGAGAATTTTGCCACCTGGATAGAGTCTGCTGTCACTCTCATTCATCTTCTAAGAGCAAGTTTTGCTCTAAAGCAAGAAAAAAGGCAGCAAATATATTTTGTATCATGTACATATTCAGGTATAAGTGACTTGGCAGCTGAAGATAGTTTTCATTGAATTACTTTAGATTCACATATCTTGCCTCCCCTACTTTCTTAAGATGAATCCAATCTTAAGAGATGCAACTGCTTTATGCATCATTTATGTGGAAAATCTGACCTACAGGCCATTCGTGCCAGTTAATTAATTTTCCTTTGCGTGCCAGGCAGCTGTCACAGAGGTGGAGGATACTCTCATTTTATGCCTAAATTGTGTAGGGAAGGGTTCTTCAAGTTAGAATTCAAGAAGCCACTCAGAACTAGCCCCTAAAGGTGAAAAAAATCATAAGGCTGGAAAATATTCTCAACCCTCTCCCTTCCTTCCCATTCTCCCTATAAACCTTTACTCTTGGATGATAAAATGTGTGTAATAAATCCACTTCTATCCACCTATAAAAAGAAGAGCTCCTTTCCACTCATGCATTCATGTTGGTCTGTCAGTCAGTCCATCTGTAACTTATTCATGAGTTCATCTATTAAATTTTATTTCTCTGCTACATCCAAAGGACTATACTGAGTTACTTCTTCTTATCCACAAAATATCTGTGCATATTTTGTTCACAGTACTTCCAAAACCAGATCATTTACACACAGTGACATGCCTGTCTTCCCCAGTAGCATGAGAGACTCCAGGGCTAGTACCAAGCTATGTCCCTTCCCTCCCTGAGCCCTTGCCCTTGCTTTTGCTTCTACCTAGACCATTCTTTTCTTCAATCCTTTGCTCTCCTTCTTTCCTTTATGAGTCAATTTAAATGTCTCCTCCTCAGGGGTCTCAAATGCCCTCTTTTCATCCTCCTGTTGACACCCTGGTTTCTTATCCCTTTCTGGCATTTCCAACAATATGTCATTATTTTGTATATTTCTTTATCTCTCTCCCATTGACTGGTGGCTCCATAAGGGCATGCACCAAGTTGGTTTTCACTTTTAAATGGCTAGTACCTGGCTGGGGTGCGCTGCACAAAATTGGTACTGAATAAATATTGTTAATGATCAAATGGATGAAGATAAATTTTATCTCTATATCCCCATCTAGTAGATGAGGATTCTGCATTCTGCATGCAATAGTCACTTGGAAAATGTTAGAGCTATTCAGAGGAAAATGGATTCTATCAAATGCAGGCTGTGTAATTGAAAATATCTAGAAAAAAATAGAAAAAGTCAATTTCTATTTCCTCTCTCTCTCTCTCTCTCTCTCTCTCTCTCTCGCCTTCTGCTCCTCTTCCCTTTTTTTTCTTTTTCTTCCTCTATCTCCCTCATTTCATTTTGTTACCTGAGATCCTTAGGAGCTATTTGGGGTTCTAAATACTACTTTTATATGTTGTTATTATATAACAACATATAATGTTTCAGCAAAGCAAAAACCATGGAGGTATAACCAACTGAATGTTTGATACACTTCACTATAGCTTCAGATTTGTATTTAAAATGTGGACAAGAATGGATGGAATGAATCATTTCATTCCTGTCAGTCAGCTGGGGATCTTGCACCCACTTACTTTCAATATATTTCCTGAATTGGCCTGAGAAGGAAATTTTGAGAGAGGGAGTTTTGAATGGTGTGAGTGGGGAATCTGAGCTGAGAGTTCAATTCCCTAATGCACACTTAATGGAACATTTAGCAGTCTTCTTTCCCCATTGCCCTCTAAAATAATCTGGGGTCCTTTAGTTATGGACCTGAACTAAACCCTGAAAATGCAGAAAACATTGTTCAAATTCTGAAGTAGAGTGTTAAACAGAGTTGAGCATAGAACACTGGGGAAGAAAGAAACTTCAAGGGGAACAATTAGGGAAAAGGATCAGGGAGGGGGGAAAGACAGGGAAGTGGGAGTGGTTATGATCAAAGTACACTGTATATATGAATGAAAACATCACAATGAAATCCATTATTTTATGCAACTAATACAGATGAATGAAAATTTTTTTTTCAGATGGAAACTTCAAAATGGCAGTAACAGCAATGCCTTCCACTCCATCCCATAACTTCCCATGGTAAGTTTTAATTCAGGAGAAAGGAACCAACAAAGGATCAGTCAACACATTTGTCTTGGTTGTTGTTGCTGTTGCTGGGTGTTTTGTTGTTGTTGCTATTGTTGTTTGTAATACTAGGGTTTGGACTCAGGACCTTGAGCTTGCTAGGCAGGGGCTCTACCCCCTAAGCTACAACCCCAGCCCAACACATTTAGTCTTGTAACATTAAAATTACATCACAACAGGCAAAAACTAGGAACAACCTAAATGTCATCACCTGTATGGATATATGTAAATGGATAGGCAAAAATATGGTCTAATGCCAGAGACTGGTGGCTCACACCTATAATCCTAGCTACTCAGGAGGCAGAGATCAGGAGGATCACCGTTCAAGGCCAGCCCAGGTAAATAGTTCACAGGACCCTATCTCGAAAAGTCCTTCACAAAAATAGGGATGATGGAGTGGCTCAAGGTGAAGGCCCTAAGTTCAAGCCCCAGTACTGCAAAAAAAAAATTATAACTATATAGTCTATCAATACTATGATACACTATTTGGCAATAAAGAAAAAGTAACTACTGACTGCATGTGAAACACTATGAATGAACCTTAAAAACATTACCCTCAGTGAAAGAGGCCACACACAAGAGACCACATATTGTATGATTCCATTTATATGAAATGTCTTTAAAAGGTAAATTTATAGAGACAGAAAGTAAATTAGTGATTGCCAGAGGCTGGAGGTGGGAATGAGAATTAATTGCAAATGAACATGAGGGATTTTGTTGGAGGAGTGAAAATATTCTAAAACTGATTTAAGATGATGGTTGTACTACCCAGTAAAGTTACTAAAAATCATTGAATTGTACTCTTGAAATAGGGGAATTTATGACACATAAAATATACCTCCATAAAACTGTTTTTCAAATGTAAGATTATATTTTTTCTTATGCAATGGTACTGCAGGCTTAAATTAGTGCTCCTTCGATGATAATAAAACATAGTGAATTTTTGCCTACCTCTCTCCTTTTTATTTACTTCTATTTTTAAATTAGACTTGTCTCTGAAAAATAGTATTGGGCCAGTTTTTTTCAGAATATTAATTCTGGAAAATTAATTACCTAATGTAAATGAATGAGCTAAAAATCACTGTTTCTGAACCAAACTCTTTCAGGGAGATTTTTAAAAATAAAGTTTAGAGCTTTTTTCCCTCTAAATGAAATATTTTCGCCTTTCATTTGGTTCATTTCACTTGATTTCAGAGATTGTAATTTCTCCTGGGCTAATGGGAGTGGTCAGGGTTTTGTACATCTTCTCAAAGGGAATTAAATTTGCAATTATCCCTGGCATACCATAGATTTGCAAACCCATGTTTCGGGCAGTCTTCAGATCCCTGCTGCAATTAGCATATTTCAAGGTGAAGTGCAGATGTCAAATTAATGTGAAAGGCACGGAGATTGCCTAAGGACCCCGGTCAATTGGTATTGGTCTAATTGGAGGACAAGAGCCTATCCTGTGAAAGGGGTCCAGGGACTGACGTCAGAAACAGGAAAGGTCCTTCATGTGTGAGCAGGAGCAGAAGGAGCAAAGAGGAAACTGGAAACACAAGAAAGGACTTGCTTTTATGAAAAAGGTAGAATTCAGAAAAGAGGGGGAAATCACTAGTAGAAAAATCAATATTGTTGTTGTTACTTCTATTTAATTACTGTGATATGCCAGATATTTTCTGTGTATTACTCCATTCAAGTCTAACGAAAACTCTCTTAGGAAATTATTATTCTTATTCTTCAAAAGAGGAAAATAAAGCCCAGGAAGATGAAGTTATTTACAACTAATGATTGTTGAGTACTTACTGTATGCCAAGCACATTTGAAATGTTTGTTCACTATCAAATTTGCCTCTCACAACAACCATGAGGTAGATGGTGTTATCACTGTCTGCCTGTGGTGGATGAGGGAAGGGAGCCAGGGAGAGCATGGCACACTTAGCCACCTCATGGGCACTCACTCCATGAGACCTGGGTCTCTACACCTACACACCACCGCACTGCCCTGTGCAAGTTCTTCCCACCAGTGGTCACACGTGCGACTCTTCAACAACTTATAAACAGGCTGTCATGAACTTCCAGGCTGACAAGCCCTTCCTTAAGCTGTCCTCTGTGACTCCAAATTCCAGATCTTCCCTTTAGGCCTGTTTATTTTTTTCTCAAGTTGAGTTCCGTGGAACCATTAGATAGAGAGGAAAGGGCTACTCACTGTTGCCTAAGTTAGGGGCTCTTAGAGATTGCATTTGAATGAAAGAGGCTCTGAAATTATAAAGAAACCACAGTTTGAGTCCTGATTCACATATTGGTGATTTGAAAAAGCTGTGCATTCAGTCTTCAGTTCTCCCATCAATTAAAGCAGAAAGGGAGTTGTTTATCTTACCAGTATTACAAGGATATTATGAGGATCAAGTTGCAAAATTCTTTTTATTCTAGAAAACAGTCTTGACCTAATAATAATAAATAACAGTTATTTATTGAACCAGTTGCTGGCATAGCGCTGGGTAAGCCCCTTTGCATGGATTAGCTTTCATAAGCCCTGCAATAGCTCGAAGCAATAGTTACCATATTATCCCTATTAATAGATAAGAAAGCTAAGGCTTACAGAGGTTAAGTAATTCCTCAGATGTCATAGCCAGTAAGGTGGTGGTGCTTCTAGAATCGGAAATGAAATTTTGATTCCCTTTAGTCTTTTTTGTTTGGTTTGCGTTGGATTTTGTTGTTGTTTTGTTTTGTTTTATTTTGTGACACTGAGAATCAACAAACCCAGAGCCTTGCACATGCTAGGCAAGCTCTCTACCACTGAGTTACAAACCCAGCCCTGGGTTTTTTGAGGCAGGTTCTCACTGTGCAGCACAGGCTGCCATTGAACTCACAATCCTCCTGCCTCAGCTTCCCAAGTGCAGGGATTACAAGGATGCACCACCATGCCTGAGGCAACTTGTTTGCTCTTTTTAAAGATACATTTTAATGTTGCCTTTCTTCGGAATTTCTAAATGAAAGTGACCATTCCTACTTCTGCCCCTCATGCATTTTTGTGGCCCTTTTATAGAACCTAATCACTATCTTTCCTGCACTCAGAATGACTTGGTTCTTGCCTGACTGTCAATTAACAATTTCCTAGGAGGTAGGGCTGTGTCTGGGCTCCAGCATCTGGAGCAGTGTGGGAGTTTGGTATTAGGAGTTCCTCCTTCAAAACTTCCCTACTGGGTGAAATTTAACCTCATCACCCTCAAATCCACACTGAGCCCCTTGTCATCCCATTACAAGTTCTTCCTGGTTTTTCTGGACCTGTGCCATTACACAAAAATATACAACTGGTTAAAATAGAAAATAGTAATGATAACAAAAGTAGCAGCTCCTATTAACTGAGCACTTGCTGGGTCTGAAGTATGTGCAAGTCCCTATGTAATGATCTCACGTAACCTTTACAACAAACCTATTCTCACGCCCAAACTGCCTTCATGAGACAGACGAGAAAGTTGAAACTGGGAGGCCAGACAATAAAAAACATGGTAGAATCTGTTTCAGACCCCACAGCCTAAATTCTTACCCCAGACTACCCTGTGCAAAATCCTCCTCATTTCTCTGGACACGCTTAATATGGCATGCTCCCTTGGTTCCCTCCATCTTTCCAATCCCATTCTCAGCCTCCCCATCATTCATCCCACACACAGACACTTCTTTCATTTTCAGTAATTGTCTCTCTGTCCAGTTGATTTTAACATCCCACTTCACTACTATGTTTTCCACAGCAAAATGCTTCATATGGACTCAGCACTCAGTATTAAGTTCTGAATTCTCCCTTTGCCATTCGTTCATTCATTTAAAATTCAATAGATTTGCTATAGAAGAGGGCAGCTATACTCTCTTTTCCCCAGCTCCCACAGCAATGGTTCTTGATTATGTCAAATAGAGCTGTCTTAATTATTTGACTCATCTTTTAACTGTCAGCTATTGAAAAACCTTTGGAGGGAAATTCTCTCCAGGATTTTTGACATAATGTGACAGAAACAAGGACAGGGTCCAAGTCTATGCCAGGGCCTTAAAATTAGGTGGCTGTACACAGTGCTATCCAATTCTGTTTTTGATAGCTCACTTAAGTGGTTTGGATTTTAGAAGACTGAACAATCTCACAGGTTTATCTGTTCAGCATTTACTTGCTCAAATCAGAGATGCATTCAAACAGCATGGTCTATAGGGAGAGAAAGGTGAAAGGGAAAGTAGCACCACGAGCAGGGATCATGCCTGAGTACCCTCCATCCACCAACATGCCCTCCATGCTCAGCTTGTGGATGCCAGAGCTACATCATGCAAGAATCCAAGGAAACGGCTGTGGCTATTTCTCTGTGTCACATGACTCCAAGTTCATCTCATCCAGTTTATACAGCACTTTTCAAGACATTTTAAAGAATATTGGCACATTATTTAAAAAATAAGATACTGTAATAAGTATATGAGGAGGTCTATATTTTATGGCATTCAGTTATTCAACAGGTAATTTAGATCTTTTTGGGTACTGAACACTGCTCTAGACAGAGTGGATAAAACAATGAACAGAAGAGAAAAAGTCACTGCTATTATAAGGCTTATGTTACAGAAGGAAGATAAAATGCCTTGGTTGGTGTTAGGATTGGGAGTGGCAGTTGAAGATAGACCAAGGTTTTCAACATTGATCAGAGATATTTTTTCCCAATAAGAATTAGTATTTCCAGCTGGACACCAGTGGCTCAAGTCTATAATCCTCACTTCTTGGGAAGCTGAGATCTGGAAGATCATGTTTCAAAGCCAGCCCTGGCAAGTATTTCAAGACACCCCCATCTCCAAAATAACCAGAGCAAAATGGACTAGCGGTGTGGCTCAAGCAGTAGAGCACCTGTTTTGCAAGTGTGAAGTCCTGAGTTCAAACCTATGTCACACAAAAAAATTTTAAAATATAATATCCTGCAATATATGCTCAATATATAATAGACTTTCACAGGTAGTCTGTAGCACTTCAAATTCCCTTCCTCACTTCACTCTGGACACAATGACATCCTCGTGAGGTTCTTCTCTAATTTTCCTTCCTCAGTAGTTCCATGTTGGGCATGTCTGATTCTCTCCCATTCTACAGGTCTCTGCCCAAAACTTACCCTCTCAGGTAAGTGGACCCTTCCCCGAACCCCTCAATACAAAAAAGCAAACCTCACTTGTCAACATCCCTATCCTTACCCTGCTTTATTTTTCTTCATAGAATGTTTTGCCAAATGCCACATTTTAGCTTTACTTGCTTTACCCTTTTTTGTCAGTGTTAGTACATCAGAATAAACTTCACGAGGGCATAGCCTTGGCATTAAGCTTCCTACTGTGTCTAGAGCAATTAGCACTGTCCTTGCTCATAGAGGACTCAGCAAACTGCAAAATGGCTCAATGAACATTACAAATCACAGTAACATCTATATACACTTTGGAAAGAAGAAACATAGATGTATAGATTATTTGCTCAGCCTGCAGTCACTTTTTGATGCCATTATGAATTCTGGGGCATCCTGTATTAAAGCTAATTAAAAAAGAAAGAAAGAAAGAAAGAACTTTGTCCTAAGATTGAAGAGGCCTCATTTCTAGTCTTGATTCTGGATTTGAACATACTTCACCTTAGCTTCTCTATAAGAAAAACCAGAGAACTTGGGCTTCCTGGGTTCCTTTCCAGCTCAGGCCATGTGACTCTGTGGTTCTATGCCTTGCTTTTGGTATCCTCAATATGTGGCTTGTTGACATAAGAAGGGATTTGCAGGTTTCAAAACTTTCTATACAAGCATTCAGAAACTCACTTTGGATTCTCAAAAGGTGGTAGTTGAAAATCTGCTGCTTTCAGTAATTATGGTTATTCACATTTTTCATTATCATTATGCAGAGGAATAATTGTCCTCACTTACTAAGTGCCACACTTTAGAAACTTAGTTAAAAGGGAAAAAAATCTAATTACAGGGTGCAGATATTTGCATAAATTGATGGATTTCAGGCTTAAATTAAGGTAGCAACACAGTGTAAAGCCAGGAAGGTTAGGTTCCTCTGGATTTTATTTTTATTTTATTTTACTCTCATTAATTTTTTTAATGGGCTAATGGAAAAGCATGCTCCTTTCTTCTTCACTAGTCACCTGGCTCCCCATCTCAGTCACTGGGAAACTATTATTTAGAGATTAGTGTATTATCATTATATAATCTTGCAAATGACCAAAATGTATCTACATTCTGATTCTGCTATTCACTTTTTTTGTGACCTAAAATTGGCTTCCTACTTTCTCTTAACCTTAACCATTTCAAGGTTTTTATGGAAATAAGAAACAATCTGAAATAAAAGCCAATCAACAGGAAATTTTTATAAGGCAAGAAGCAATAATTTGTAAGGCACTGGGCCTTACAAAGTTGTCACCAAACCTTCCTTTTCGTCCTTTCCCATCTTCATGGTCTCATAGAAATGGATCCTGGGGAAAGATACATGAATAATGTTCAAAGTTTCCCACCCTTGCAAGGAAGAAATGGCTTCAGAAACCCTCTTCCCATTTCACCCCCTTGGTAAAACTCACATGCCCTATTTTCCATACCAATACTTCTCCACAAAAAAAATGTGCTTCATTGCAAACCCAGAAGAGAAGAATATTTTTTGCATGTACACATACACACACACACACACACACACACACACATACACTCATTCAGCTCTGCTTTCTTCAAAGAAAGAGCAACAAGCTAATAGACACAATGGACTAAAAGTTTTCTCACATATTTATTCCCTTTGCTCTTCAGTTCTTCAACTTATATTTTCTCCATTTATATTTTATACTTTAAAATATCATTACACACAAAATTCTGAAATCTAGTTTGTTTTGAAACATAGAAAGATTTGTCAAACCAGATATTAAACCTCAGATAGATGCTCAAATGATTTTCAACAGTGGTGCCAAAACCATTCAATAAGGAGAGTCTTTCAACAAGTGGTGTTGGGAAAACTGATGTCTACATGCAAAAGAATGAAGTTGTACTTACCTTATACCATAAATAAAAGTAACTTGCAATGGATCAAAGTTGTAAATAAAAAATCTAAAACTATATAATTCTTAGACAATGTAGGGAAATGCTTTGGATTTGGCAATAATTTCTTGGATATGACACCAAAGGCACAGGCAATGAAGTAAAAAATAGATAAATTGGTCTACTGAAAACTTAGACTTCTGGATCCAAAATGGCAGCTAGCATAGGAAATCAGAAATCCTAAGCTCCATGACCCCAGAAACCTCCTTGAGACATTGGAGCTGCACTTGGGTAATTCTAATTGCTCCTAGCCAAAATAATAATCACCATCACTTTAGGTGCAGATAAAATTCAAAGACTGACCCTTAAATCAGCCTTTAATTGCACCTAATAGCTGCAAAAATCCTGCACAGGACAGCCAGGAAGGCATGTTCAGCCTCCAGCCCTAGGGGAAAAAGCTCTTAGCCATTTCTTTTTTTTTTTTTTAATTCTCCCAACAAGCAGAAGACAGAACATCAATCAGAATCAAACTCTGTAACATCCTAGACCTCTAGCCCATGGAAAGCTTCTCTTCATCACATCACACTGAATAAAAGGGGGCAATTTCTCCCCACCAGCTGGTTCCAAAGTTGCTTGTGTGAAACTGCAGAAGAACAGGTGAGCATAATTCACCATGTGCAACTCCCCTACTCACTCCCTGGGATAATAATCCAGCACAGCCCCTAGGCAGACTGAACTCCCTCCTCCAGCAAAACTGAAAAACATGAACAGTGAACTGTAATCTAACACCAACAGAGGATGTGGGGGTGAAATGCTGAATCTACCCTGGAGAACGGAGGTGGGGAAAGGAGCCAAACTCTCAGTGCTGAACTCTCAGGGATCTAACATGGGTGACAGTGGGAGCAGGGTAACAAGCCAACCTCCCAAAGGAGCCACTAGCACCCATTAGAGATCAGGAAAAGCTCAAAGACTAAGACTGGGAGTAGGGCAACAGGCCAACCTCTCAAAGCAGGGCAGGTGGTGAGTCCCAGAACTGATCTCTGTGTCAGAGGGCAGCATTCAAAACTGAATTGCCCCATCTTGCTGAGGGATGAGCTGACCAAACAGAACTGCAGCTGAAGAGCAACCCAGCTGCTGCCTGGTAAAAACAGCTCCGACCACCCTGTACAAGCTGGCAGTCTTAACTCACCTTACAATTCCAACTAATCTTGTAGAGAGAAGGAACCAAATACTACTCACAAGCCAGTCACCTGGTGAGACCACATCAGAGCTTCTGCTTGTATACCAATACCAGGATTGGACACCTAAGCAAAAACTTCAGAACTTTTACCAAAAGATTGAACTTTCTGAAGTTCCTGAATCTGGTGTTTTCTATTGTGTTTCTTTTTATAATTTTTATTTTCATTATTCCTGTATTATTAACTTCACCATCACTATTCTCTTATCTCTATTCTTACCCTCTTAACTTTCTCTGACTCTCATGCTAAAATCCAATGTTCTCCCTCCCTACTACTCTTTCTGCCTCTTCTCACCCACTCTTTCCCCCATCTTCACCTCTCCCTCCCACCCACCCCCCACCTATCACCATACTACCCCTCCCTCCTACACATTCACCACCTACTGACTAGCCTACTGTACCAACTGTACACAACCCCAACCCCTGCAATCCCTGACACAAGTATCCTACACTACAACAGAAATACACCCAAGCACACATAAGGGCCACAAACCCCAGCAGTCTCCATACCTCTTCCCCCACCCACCCTTTTCTTACCCCCCTTTAGTACCACCTTTACCAACTCCCCAAAATCTATAACTGACCTAAAAACCATCACAGACCCCAACTCCTACTGTTTATAGATATTATCATCAAAGGTTTTCTATATAATATGTAAACAACTGGTCTGGCATTGAACCTTTGAATTTATTATTGCTATATTACAGCTCCAGACCAGGAACAGAAAGAGCACATCAACCTATCTAACAACCATGTCAGTCACAACACAAAAACTAAATCAAGGAAAGAAAACAGGCAATCAGAACCACCAAATAGCCTATCAAAAACATAGTTGACAGCACCAATTGGAGCAAAGAGAAGAAGAAGAAGGGATGGAAACCACTCTCCTTAAAAAAACAATTCAATACAGGATTCAGTGGGAAATGAAGAAAATGGATACACAGTTCCTGGCCTCAACAAAACAATGCTAAATGTCACTAAGGAACCCAGTGACACCCACATAAAAACCTTTAAAGAAGAAATTTTGAAAGATATTACCAAGAAACTCATGAAGAAAAATACTAGACATGGTTAGCCAGAATGTACAAGATGCACTCAAGACACCAAAAATAAAGAACCTTAGAAGATACACAGACAAATAAAGGAACTCAGAGAGGACTATAACAAACACCAAAGTAAAACAAAAGACACTATAAAAAGGGAGATATATGAGTTAAAGTTGACAACAGAAAACATAAAAGAGGAGTTCAACAAAGACATGGAAAACCTCAGAAAAAAGAATCAAACAGAAATCCTGAAAATAAAAAGTCCCTCTAGTCAAACAAAAAACACAGTAGAAGGTCATCTAGCAGACTAGAACAAGTAGAAGACAGAATCTCAGAGCTCAAACATAAAATAGAAATTAAAGAAAAAACAGAAAAAATCTTAGTCAAACAACTCAAGAGCTATGAAAGGAATATGCAAGAACTCCTGACTCCATCAAAAGACCAAACCTTAGAATATGGACATTGAAGAAGAGGTGCAAGCCAAAGGGATACATAATATAGTCAATAAAATAGTAACATAAAATTTCCCAAATATCAAGAAAATTTTGCCCATTCAGGTACAGGAAACCTCCAGGACACCAAACAGACTTGATCTAAATAGAACCTCCCGACAGCATATTATCATTAAAACAACAAGCACAGAGAAAGAATATTGAGGGCTATAAGAGAGAAAAAATAAATAATGTATAAAAGTAAATCCATCAAAATAACAGCAGACTTCTCAATGGAAACCTTAAAAGTAAGAAGGGGATGGAGTGAAGTATTTTGGGCACTGAATGAAAATAACTTCAGCCCTAGGATACTCTACCCAGCAAAACTATCATTCAAAATTGATAAGTAATAAAAATCTTCCATAATAAGCAGAAAATAAACAATACATTACCACTAAGCCATCACTACAGAAGATTCTATACGGAATTCTGCACACAGAAGATGAAAGCAAACAAAACCACAAGAGGATGGAAAGTATCAAACCACAGGAGAATAAAAAATAAATAACGAGAGACCAGCATTGATTCCACTGCACACAAACAAATCCTTAAACAACAAAAATAACTAAATGGCAGGAATCACCACATACTTATCAATATTAACACTAAATGTCAATGGACTATTCTCTCCCATCAAAAGACACCACTTGGCAAACTGGATTAAAAGGAAGATCTTATAATCTGTTGTTTAAAAATTAGAAATAAGGGCAAAATAGTTTCTGCTGGGTATTGTAGGGGTGGGGGGGAGAGGGAGGGAGCAGAGTGGGGAGTAAGGGAGGGGGTGGGGACAGGGGGGAGAAATGAACCAAGCCTTGTATGCACATATGAATAATAAAACAATTTTTAAAATCCTCTTACAGGGATTTAAGAAGAAAAATAAATAAATAAACCTGTTGAAATCACCATGCAAAGAGGACTAAGGTAGAAAGGAGAAAAATAGAGGGGATGAACGAATTCCAGCTGTAATACATATGAACAGAGAACTGTCACAAGGAAACTACTCTGTAGCTATCTTCTACAAACAAAAACATCTTTTTACAAAAATGAGGGACAGCAAGGCAAAAACAGTCCATTTGAGGCTGACACCAGTGGGAGAGTGGAGGATAAGGAAAGGGTGGAGGAGAGTAAAAAAACTAATAATAATAATAATCTGTTGTTTACAAGAGACCCATCTAATTGACTGAAATAAACACAGACTTAGGGTGAAAGGCTAGAAGAAGATTTACCAGCCAACAGCACCCAAAAACAGGCAAGAGTAGCAATACTTATATCAGACAATGTAGACTTCAAACATACGTTGGTCAAATGAGATAAAGAAGGACATTTCAAACTAATAAAAGGAGCAATACATCAAAAGAAAATAACAATTATCAACCTATATGCACCCAATGTCAATGCACCCAATTTCATCAAACATGCACTAAAGGACTTAAAAGCATATAGACTCCAACACAGTGGTGGTGGGAGATTTTAATAACCCTCTATCACCAATAGATAGGTAATCCAAACAAAAAATAAAGAAAGAAACCCTAAAACTAAATGACACCATAAACCAAATGGACCCAACTGATGTCTACAGAATACTTCATCCAACAAAGGCACAATATACATTCTTCTCAGCAGCCCATGGAACTTTCTCCAAAATAGATCATATCTTAGGGCACAAAGCAAGCCTCAGTAAATATAAGAAAGCAGAAATAACCCTCTGTATTCTATCTGATCACAATGCATTAAAACTAGAACTCAACAACAAAAACAACAGCAGAAAAAATGCAGATAATTAGAGGCTGAATCAACAACAATCAGTGGAGCATAGAAGAAATAAGAGAGGAAATCAGAAGCAAATGAAAATGAAAACACCATCTACCAGAACCTGTGGGACACAGCAAAGACAGTTCTAAGAGGAAAGTTTATAATATAAGTTTATATTAAAAGAACAGAAAGATCCTAAATAAATGACCTAATGCTACATATCAAACTCCTGGAAAAACAAGAACAAGCAAAACTCAAAACAAGCAAAGGAGAGAAATTATAAAAATAAGGGCCGAAATTAATGAAATAGAGACCAAAAAACCATACAAAGAATCAGCAAAACACAGAGCTTGTTCTTTGAAAAAATAAACAAGATTGACAAGCACCTGGCAAATCTGACTAAAATGAGGAGGAAAATGACCCAAATTAGTAAAATAAGAAACAAACAAGGAGAGATAACAACAAACACCAAGAAAATCCAGGGAATCATCAGAGACTACCTTAAGAACCTATATTCCAATAAGTTGGAAAATCTTGAAGAAATGGACAGATTTCTAGATACTTATGACCATCCAAAACTGTTTAGGTGGATATTAACCATCTAAACATATCTATAACACATAATGAAATTGAAGCAACAATAGAGTCTCCCAAAAAAGAAAAGTCTAGAACTTGACAGTTTCTCAGCTAAATTCTACCAGTCCTTCAAAAAGGAGTTAATACCAACACTCCTTAAACTTTCCTATGAAATAGAAAGGGAAGGAACACTACCTAACTCATTCCATGAAGCCAGCATTACACTCATTCCAAAACTGGACAAGAACACATCCAAAAAGGATAACTACAGGCCAATCTCCTTAATGAACATTGATGCAAAAATTCTCAATAAAAAAATGGCAAACTGAATCCAACAACATATCAGAAAGATCATTCACCACAACCAAGTCGGTTTCATCTCTAGGATGCAGGGGTGGTTCAACATACGCAAATCTATAAATGTGATACAACACAATAATAGACACAAAGGCAAAAACCATTTGATCATCTCGATAGATGCAGAAAAAGCCTTTGATAAGATTCAACACCACTTCATGATAAAAGCTCTAAGACAACTAGGAATAGAAGGAATGTATCTCAACATTAGAAAGTCTATATATGATACAGACCTATAGCCAACATCATACCTAATGGACAAAAACTGAAACAATTTCCCCTAAAATCAGGAACAAGACAAGGGTGCCCACTCTCCCCACTCTTATTCAATATAGTCCTGGAATTCCTAGCCAGAGCAACAAGGCAAGAAGAAGAAGTAAACAGAATACAAATAGGTGAAGAAACTGTCAAAATATCTCTAGTTGCAGGTGACATGATCCAGTACCTCAAAGACCCAAAAAAACTCTACCCAAAAACTCCTAGACACCATAAACTGCTTCAGCAATATAGCAGGATACAAAATCAACTTACAAAAATCAGTAGCCTTTCTATACACCAAAAATGAAAAAAATTGAGATAGAATATAGGAAAACAATTCCATTTACAATAGCCTCAAAAAATCAAATTCCTAGGAATAAACTTTTTTTTTCTTTTATTATTCATATGTGCATACAAGGCTTGGTTTGTTTCTCCCCCCTGCCCCCACCCCCTCCCTTACCACCCACTCCACCCCCTCCCGCTCCCCCCCTCAATACCCAGCAGAAACTATTTTGCCCTTATCTCTAATTTTGTTGTAGAGAGAGTATAAGCAATAATAGGAAGGAACAAGGGGTTTTGCTGGTTGAGATAAGGATAGCTATACAGGGCATTGACTCACATTGATTTCCTGTGCGTGGGTGTTACCTTCTAGGTTAATTCTCTTTAATCTAACCTTTTCTCTAGTTCCTGGTCTCCTTTTCCTATTGGCCTCAGTTGCTTTAAGGTATCTGCTTTAGTTTCTCTGCATTAAGGGCAACAAATGCTAGCTAGTTTTTTAGGTGTCTTACCTATCCTCACCCCTCCCTTGTGTGCTCTCGCTTTTATCATGTGCTCATAGTCCAATCCCCTTGTTGTGTTTGCCCTTGATCTAATGTCCACATATGAGGGAGAACATACGATTTTTGGTCTTTTGAGCCAGGCTAACCTCACTCAGAATGATGTTCTCCAATTCCATCCATTTACCAGCGAATGATAACATTTCGTTCTTCTTCATGGCTGCATAAAATTCCATTGTGTATAGATACCACATTTTCTTAATCCATTCGTCAGTGCTGGGGCATCTTGGCTGTTTCCATAACTTGGCTATTGTGAATAGTGCCGCAATAAACATGGATGTGCAGGTGCCTCTGGAGTAACAGTCTTTTGGGTATATCCCCAAGAGTGGTATTGCTGGATCAAATGGTAGATCGATGTCTAGCTTTTTAAGTAGCCTCCAAATTTTTTTCCAGAGTGGTTGTACTAGTCTACATTCCCACCAACAGTGTAAGAGGGTCCTAGGAATAAACTTAACAAAGGATATAAAGACCTCTTCAAGGAAAACTACAAACCACTGAAGAAAGAGATCGAGGAAGACTACAGAAGATGGAAAGATCCCCCATGCTTATGATTGGCAGAATCAACATAGTAAAAATGGCTATACTACCAAAAGCAATCTACATGTTTAATGCAATTCCCATCAAAATCCCAATGACATTCATCACAGACATTGAAAAATCTACTCTAAAGTTCATTTGGAAACACAAGAGACCATGAACAGCCAAGGCAATACTCAGCAAAAAGAGCAATGCTGTATGATCCAGCAATTCCAATCCTAAGGATATACCCAAAGGAATCCAACACAGGTTACTCCAGAGGCACTTGCACACCCATGTTTATTTCGGCACTATTCACAATAGCCAAGTTATGGAAACAGCCAAAACGGATTAAGAAAATGTGGTATATATACACAATGGAATTCTACTCAGCCATGAAGAAGAATGAAATCTTGTCATTCGCAAGTAAATGGATGGAACTGGAGAACATCATCCTGACCGAAGTTAGCCAGACTCAGAAAACCAAAAATTGTATGTTCTCCCTCATATGTGGGCTTTAGACCTAAAACAAATGCAGTAATATTATTGGACATGGGTCACACGCTAACGGAAGGACACATACAGGAGGAATAGGGAAAGGTAGGAAACCCAAAACTTGAAAGTGTTTGATGTGTACACTGTAGGGGAGTTAATAAAGTAACCTTAAAACAACAGAGGTCACTATGGCAAGATGACTGGGAAGTAGTGAAGAGGTCTGGTAGAGATGAATCAGTTCGGGTTATGCATGGAAACAATGCTAGGAATCTCTCTGTATAGCTATCCTTATCTCAACTAGCAAAAACTCTTTGTCTTTCTTATTATTGCTTATGTCTTCTCTTCAACAAAATTGGAGAACAGGGCAGACAGTTACTTCTTGGAATTGAGGGGGGTTGGGGGAAGAGGAAGGAGATGGGAGAGGGACCAGGGAAGCAGGGAGAAAAATGGCCCAAACAATGTATGCACATATGAATAAATGAATTTAAAAAACAGGCACCATTTAGAAATAAAGCCCTCTCTCTAAGCCGGACATGGTGGTGCATGCCTGGAATACCAGCTAGTCAGGAGACTGAGGCAGGAGAATCATAAGTTTAAGTCAGTTGGACTACATAATGAGACCCCATTTTTTTTTCATTTTTCTTTTTTTATTCATATGTGCATACAAGGATTGGTTCATTTCTCCCCCCGCCCCCACCTCCTCCCTTACCACCCACTCCGCCCCCTCCCTCTCCCCCCCCAATACCCAGCAGAAACTATTTTGCCCTTATTTCTAATTTTGTTGTAGAGAGAGTATAAGCAATAATAGGAAGGAACAAGAGTTTTTGCTGGTTGAGATAAGGATAGCTATACAGGGCATTGACTCACATTGATTTCCTGTGCGTGGGTGTTACCTTCTAGGTTAATTCTTTTTGATCTAACCTTTTCTCTAGTACCTGTTCCCCTTTTCCTATTGGCCTCAGTTGCTTTAAGTTATCTGCTTTAGTTTCTCTGCGTTAAGGGCAACAAATGCTAGCTAGTTTTTTAGGTGTCTTACCTATCCACACCCCTCCCTTGTGTGCTCTCACTTTTATCATGTGCTCATAGTCCAATCCCCTTGTTGTGTTTGCCCTTGATCTAATGTCCACATATGAGGGAGAACATACGATTTTTGGTTTTTTGAGCCAGGCTAACCTCACTCAGAATGATGTTCTCCAATTCCATCCATTTACCAGCGAATGATAACATTTCATTCTTCTTCATGGCTGCATAAAATTCCATTGTGTATAGATACCACATTTTCTTAATCCATTTGTCAGTAGTGGGACATCTTGGCTGTTTCCATAACTTGGCTATTGTGAATAGTGCCACAATAAGCATGGATGTGCAGGTGCCTCTGGAGTAACAGTCTTGGGTATATCCCCAAGAGTGGTATTGCTGGATCAAATGGTAGATCGATGTCCAGCTTTTTAAGTAGCCTCCAAATTTTTTTCCAGAGTGGTTGTACTAGTCTACATTCCCACCAACAGTGTAAGAGGGTTCCTTTTTCCCCGCATCCTCTCCAACACCTGTTGTTGGTGGTGTTGCTGATGATGGCTATTCTAACAGGGGTGAGGTGGAATCTTAGCGTGGTTTTAATTTGCATTTCCTTTATTGCTAGAGATGGTGAGCATTTTTTCATGTGTTTTCTGGCCATTTGAATTTCTTCTTTTGAGAAAGTTCTGTTTAGTTCACATGCCCATTTCTTTATTGGTTCATTAGTTTTGGGAGAATTTAGTTTTTTAAGTTCCCTGTATATTCTGGTTATCAGTCCTTTGTCTGATGTATAATTGGCAAATATTTTCTCCCACTCTGTGGGTGTTCTCTTCAGTTTAGAGACCATTTCTTTTGATGAACAGAAGCTTTTTAGTTTTATGAGGTCCCATTTATCTATGCTATCTCTTAGTTGCTGTGCTGCTGGGGTTTCATTGAGAAAGTTCTTACCTATACCTACTAACTCCAGAGTATTTCCTACTCTTTCTTGTATCAACTTAAGAGTTTGGGGTCTGATATTAAGATCCTTGATCCATTTTGAGTTAATCTTGGTATAGGGTGATATACATGGATCTAGTTTCAGTTTTTTGCAGACTGCTAACCAGTTTTCCCAGCAGTTTTTGTTGAAGAGGCTGCTATTTCTCCATCGTATATTTTTAGCTCCTTTGTCAAAGATAAGTTGCTTATAGTTGTGTGGCTTCATATCTGGATCTTCTATTCTGTTCCACTGGTCTTCATGTCTGTTTTTGTGCCAGTACCATGCTGTTTTTATTGTTATTGCTTTGTAATATAGTTTGAAGTCAGGTATTGTGATACCTCCTGCATAGTTCTTTTGACTGAGTATTGCCTTGGCTATTCGTGGCCTCTTGTGTTTCCATATAAATTTAACAGTAGATTTTTCAATCTCTTTAATGAATGTCATTGGAATTTTGATGGGAATTGCATTAAACATGTAGATTACTTTGGGGAGTATCGACATTTTTACGATGTTGACTCTACCAATCCATGAGCATGGGAGATCTCTCCACTTTCTATAGTCTTCCTCAATCTCTTTCTTCAGAAGTGTATAGTTTTCCTTGTAGAGGGCTTTCACATCTTTTGTTAGGTTTACACCTAGGTATTTGATTTTGTTTGAGGCTATTGTAAATGGAATTGTTTTCATATATTCTTTTTCAGTTTGTTCATTATTAGTGTATAGAAATGCTAATGATTTTTCTATGTTGATTTTATATCCTGCTACCTTGCTATAGCTATTGATGATGTCTAGAAGCTTCTGAGTAGAGTTTTTTGGGTCTTTAAGGTATAGGATCATGTCGTCTGCAAATAGGGATATTTTGACAGTTTCTTTACCTATTTGTATTCCTTTTATTCCTTCTTCTTGCCTAATTGCTCTGGCTAGGAATTCCAGTACTATGTTGAATTATTTTTATTTTTAAAAAAGAAAAAAGCTATAATAGATAGATAGATGATAGATTCATGACAGATAGGTAGATGACAGATAGATAGATATGTAGATATTCCATAAAATTATATCCACATGAAATACAATTTGTGGTTGTAAATAGCAAAAGTCCATCTAAATAACCATTTTACATTTTAACTAAATCTTCCTGTTTCTTAACTGCCAGTTATATGAGTTACATGTGTGTTTGTGGATAGAGAAGATTTTAATATACATAGTATGTGTAATATAGACTGCTTGATTCAGAAACTTGTAATAGAAGCAACAGCAGTATCATTTGAACTAATTGAGAAAGCCAAAATTTATGTACTAGAAGTACAGTATCCCTTGGTAATTTTATAAGATATGTTTTAGAGAGGGAGGAAGCAGAAAGCATGTTTCCTAAAGTAAAATCTTGGAGAGATGCTGGAGATACGCCTGGCAGGAAAAACCACCAAGAAGAGGCAAAACTCCGAACCTCCACACCCCCAGCCCATGCATAGCATCCCCACTCCATGTTAAATGGAGAAACCAGGAGAGCTCCCTTGCCGCCAGACACCAACTCCCAGACTGCTTGAGAAAATGCAGATCACCAGGTGAGCTAACTGGCACATGGTAAATCAGCATATCCCCCTGGACAGACTGATCCCCACCCAGGGAAAAAAGAGGGAAAAAAAAAATCTGAATAATAAACAAGTAGCTGAAAAAAAAAAGACTGGGGGAGGAGCAATCCCCACTCAAATTGTGAATAAACAAGCCAGCAGGAGAAGGCAGGAGCAGCAGCACTTCCCGCCCCCCCCCCCCACAGTGTGCTTGGAGCATAGCCTACTTTATTTTTTTTTCAGAAATGTAGATATTCATAGGTGAGTTGGGAGACTGCAAAAGTCTGAAAGGAAACTCTTGGAAAATTTAGTTTTGAGTCTTCATTCTATTTGGCTAAAGTTATTTCAATATCAGCATTAGTATGGTACGTAAATTTTGCAAGGGCAGGAACTTGATATTTTCTTTTTCCTTTCTCTGGTTTCTCACTGCTGCAGTGTGTACATAGAACAATCCTAATACAAAACAGACATTTTATGTGTCTTATGTATTTTTTGAGTGAATGAACAAATTCAATAATCAAATAACTCCATTTCTCTCTCTTGGAGACCAATGTCTTTCAGTGTGGTGCGTAGAAGTCATTCTGACTTGGAGGCTTTAAAACCATGGGATGTTCTGGCCTCAGAGGATGAGTGAGTCAGAGCTAAGGATTCATTTCTTACTTCTATGAGACCAGGAGTTTGGTCAGAATTTATTAGTTTTTGAAGTATGAGATCCAAACATGTCTGACCTCCTGGTATTTACAACAGATGCCATCAAGGGTAGAATGAGTCAAGGAACTCTTGGGAAATAAGTATTTGGATTACAGTATTGGAGACTCATTTTCTTTCTATCTGTTTTTTTGGTGATACTGGGGTATGAACTCAGGCACTAGGCAGGTACTCTCTCACTTGAGCCACTCTGCCAGCCCTTTTTGTGTTGGATATTTTAGAGTTTTATGAACTATTTACCTGGGCTGGCATGGAACCTGGATCCTCCTGATCTCTGCCTCCTGAGTAGGTAGGATTACAGATGTGAGCCCACTGGTATCCAGCTCCTTTAATTTAACTTTTCATGAAAATTGAAACCACTTTATTACTTTCAAGAAACAAAGTCACCATCACAGTGCTGCCTGCTCCATTCCTTTTGAATAAATGTCTCTAGATCAGCATAGGAAAAGAACCAAAAACAATTGCATTGCAGGTTACTTAAAACCAGTTCCCATCTCTGGGAATACCCTGTGACTGCTCACATCATAGACACCATGGGCACAGGCTAAAAAGACAAAAACAATAGTGGAGAGATCATCAATTTATGTACATACTAGCAGATAATCCCTAGTGAAGGATAGCCACATTTGCCTTCACTGTTCTCTGAAATTTTTTTTAGGAAAGGGAAGTTGGATCTCCAGAGTCTCATTCAGATGGTCTAAGACTGTTAACTCAGGAGGGGGATCAGGTGCTTTCCAAAAATATTCTCTACCATGTGGCTGTAGATTTAATAGTGGGAGAGAGTTTTGAAAAATAAAACACAGAATTTGCTTATTCAATCAATGATAAAAAGTATACAGCTTATTCAGGTGTGTGGTGCATGCCTGTAATCTCAACACTTGGTAGGTGGAGGCAGGAAGATCATGATTTTGAAGCCAGTCTGGGTTACATAGTTAGACTATGTTAAAAAACAAAGCAAAGCAAAGCAAAACAAAACAACCCCCAATACATACACACACACATATATAAGCAACTTGCTATTAACAAGGATTAAGACTTGGCATGATTTCCAAAGTTTCTCTGGAAACATCCTCATTTTATATACTTTTATTAAAAATATTTATTGAAACCATCAATTTGCCAAGCAATGTGTGTCTTTAAAGAGGAATGAAATGTATAAAAATAGGTATCACCTTCAAAGGCATTGCATCATTGTTTTGCAGAGGGTGCTCCTTCAGCATCCCAGGGGTGCTTGTTCCAAATCCTGGACTCCTTGCTCTCACATGTCTAGGCGGTACACCCAACATATATCTACAATAAAGCCACACCCTGCTACCTCCATCCCCACCCTCTGGTCCAAGGCACTATTACCTTGCATCTCAGCCATTTCACACTTACAGGAAAGGACTGTCCTTTCCTCTTCCCTCGCTCTTCCCCTCCCTCCTTATTTCCTTTTATTGTAATGCTGCTTATCAAACTCAGGGCCTTGCACATGCCAGGCAAGTGTGCTACTATTGATCTGTATCCCCAGCCCCAGACTGTTTTTAATACATTGCTTCAGACATAAGTCAAGTCATAGCACTTCTTTGTCCCAAACACTCAAGGCTCCCATCTCTGAGTGGTCCCCAAAGCCTGGACACTGGCTTGCCAGCCCCGATGTGATCATGTACATCTTCCTAGTCTTAGTCCATTCTTTTTTTATCTCATTTTTTCCAACTACTGTCCCAACCCACTCATGTCACAGGGGCTTCCCTGTTGATCCTGACACACAACAGCAAATTCTTCTTGAGTACATTGATATTTAATCTTCTGCTGCATATTTTCCTGGCTTGTTCTCTTTCTTCAAATTTTCTTCTGAGTGAATCATTCTCAACTTAAAATGTAAACTCTCTCTTCCACCTAGACACTCCTTATTCCCATTCTCTGTTTTATTTTCTTTCATATCATTTCCCACCATTTAATTTTCTATATGTTTTAAATATTTGTTTTTGTTGTTTGCCTCATCTTCTAATGGGGATGTCAGTTGCACAGTTGCACAGTTGCACAGGGTATAGATTTCCTTCATGTCTTTATTTAGCACTCAAAATGTGCCTGATGCATAGAAGTTACCCAAGAAATCATTTGATGAATGGGTGAATGCTGATGGCATATGAAACCTTAATAGAGAACCTGTACATGTCACACATTTAGTAATGGTGCATGTTGCATCACTTAATTTTATAGCAACCTTATGAGGTTATTATTTCCAATATCTAGATGAAAAACATTGGCTCAGGAAGATTTAATTGCTTACCCAAATTATATAGACAATGAGTGGAAGGAAAAAAATGGAAACAAGTTGTCTGTTAACACAGTCCCATCAATCCAAAGCATTGGAGGGGAAAAATAGGAGGGAAATACGGTACAAGTGTTTCTTGGAACTGGGATCTAGCGGCCTCACGGTATCTAGTACTGGGTCATATTCCTCCTTTATCAAGATCTCCAGTTTTATTTAAAAATGTTTTTTACAGCTGGGCACTGGTGGCTCATACCTGTAATCCTAGCTACTTGGGAGGCTGAGATCTATCTGAAGGATTGCTATTTGAGGCCAGCCTGGGAAACTATTTGGTGAGACCAGAGCAAGATGGACTGGAGGTATGGTTCAAGTGGTAGGGCACGTATTTTGTGAGTGCTTGAAGCCCTGATTTCAAACCCAGTCCCACCCAAAACCAAACCAAAACAAAACAAAACAAAGCAAAACAAAACAAAAACTCAGCAAATAAAGGATGACTTTTATGTATCTTACTTCAAGGGATCTATAAGTAGAAATATCAGTCTTTTTTTTCTTTCTGAGCACACCAGTTTCTCTTGCAGTAAGTTTGGAAGTATGGCCACATTTTATTTGTTTGTTTATTTTAAAAATTAAAAGAGATAATTTTGAAAACATATTCTATACCACATCCCCCTACTCCTAACCCAATGAGCATCTACCTCTTTCACTGTACTTCTCAATATATATTTCAGAAGGATAAGAATGGGTTTTGGTGACTGACAGAGTTAATTTTAAATTTTAAATCCAACCCTGCCCCTTTACTGAATGACCTTTGGCAAAATGCTTAAATCATCTAGTCTGAGCATGACTGCTTATAAAATGAGAGCAGTGTGTCTTTTATGAGGATTAAATTAAACTGACATATGTCTACCCATGCAGGCACACATGCAGCATCTGTGACGTAGCAGGCCCAGAGTTAACAGTGGCTAAATCTCTGTCAATCAGAGCAGTGCTGCTGTTTCCTATGTCACCCTAGTGGATTTCCCTCATTGACAAACAGCAACAGATCACAGAAAAGGAAACCAAGATAATTGTGGCAACAGTGGTTGTTTAGTGATTAGTTATCTAAAAACTGCATCTCGTCATCTTTAAACAGCATATTCAATCATGTAAAATTTCCCATTAATAATAATTACCTCTGCTTGTATTTTCCCCACACTCCAATCAGATATCTATAACTACTGCCTCCCACAACTAGTACTTCCCACAACTATTATCACCTTCTCCAACAGGCACCACCACCACCACCATTCCACACCACTCACAACTCCCCTCAACTGACATCATCACCATTGCTACCTACAGCTACTACCACTCACAACTGCTACCACTTTCTTCCTGAGCTTCTATAACTATCACCTCCACCATCACTACCATATCCACACTACCAGTACCACCACTACCCAAGCCATCACCACCCCCAGACACCATCATCTGTTCAAACTGACACTGTCGTCACCACCACCCACAACTGCCACCTCCACTACCATCACTGCCCGTCCACATTACCACCTCCATCATCCCTAACAATCACCACTGCCACTTCCCTTAGCTACCATCCAGGACCCATAACTACAACCACAATCTGCCCAGCTACTACAACTCACCCACACCACCCTCAGCTACTGCTCTCCACAAATGCCAACCCCACACTACAGTAAGTACTACTGTTACTCTGTTCTCTTAGGAAGAAACAAAAAAGTTATTGGTGGAAAACCTTGCAAAAATGAATTGGTAAAATGTTCCAGAAAAGCAAATATTTTCATTAATTTCCACAAATTCTGAATATCACTGATCTACTTACAATCTTATATAATTAATATTTTTATAGCTGAAAATTAAATAGTTATAAAACATATCTTTTTTTAATTTTTAATTCTTTTATTTATATGTGCATACAATGTTTGGATCATTTCTTCCCCCTTCCCCCACCTCCTCCTTTATCCCTCCACCCCCACTATCTCCCGCCATACCCCTTCACTATCAGGCAGAAACTATTTTGTCCTTATCTCTAATTTTGATGAAGAGAGAGTATAAGCAATACTAGGAAGGACAAGGGTTTTTGCTAGTTGAGATAAGGATAGCTATACAGGGAGTTGACTCTCATTAATTTCCTGTGCATGTGTGTTACCTTCTAGGTTAATTCTTCTTGAACTAACCCTTTCTCTAGTTCCTGGTCCCCTTCTCCTATTGGCCTCTGTTGCTTTAAAGTATCTGCATTATTTTCTCTGCATTGAGGGTAACAATTGCTATCTAGTGTTTTGGTTGTCTTACCTATCCTCATACCTCCCAAGTGTGCTCTCGCTTTATCATGTGATCAAAGTCCAATCCCCTTGTTGTGTTTGCCCTTGATCTAATGTCCACATATGAGGGAGAACATACGATTTTTGGTCTTTTGGGCCAGGCTAACCTCACTCAGAATGATGTTCTCCAATTCCATCCATTTACCAGCGAATGATAACATTTCGTTCTTCTTCAAGTCTGCATAAAATTCCATTGTGTATAAATACCACATTTTCTTAATACATTTGTCAGTAGTGGGGCATCTTGGCTGTTTCCATAACTTGGCTATTGTGAATAGTGCCACAATAAACATGGGTGTGCAGGTGCCTCTGGAGTAACCTGTGTCACAGTCTTTTGGGTCTATCCCCAAGAGTGGTATTGGTGGATCAAATGGTCGATCAATGTTTAGCTTTTTAAGTAGCCTCCAAATTTTTTTTCCAGAGTGGTTGTACTAGTTTACATTCCCACCAGCAGTGTAAAAGGGTTCCTTTTTCCCACATCCTCGCCAACACCTGTTGTTAGTGGTGTTGCTAATGATGGTGATTCTAACAGGGTGAGGTGGAATCTTAGTGTGGTTTTAATTTGCATTTCCTTTATTGCTAGAGATGGTGAGCAATTTTTCATGTGTTTTTTTTGCCATTTGAATTTCTTCTTTTGAGAAAGTTCTGTTTAGTTCAGTTGCCCATTTCTTCATTGGTTCATTAATTTTGGGGGGATTTAGTTTTTTAAGTTCCCTATATATTCTGGTTATCAGTCCTTTGTCTGATGTGTAGCTGGCAAATATTTTCTCCCACTGGTCTTCATGTCTGTTTTTGTGCCAGTACCATGCTGTTTTTATTGTTATTGCTTTGTAATATAGTTTGAAGTCAGGTATCGTGATACCTCCAGTGTTGTTCTTTTTACTAAGTATTACCTTAGCTATTCGTGGCCTCTTGTGTTTCCATATAAATTTCATGGTAGATTTTTCAATCTTTTTGATGAATGTCATTGGGATTTTGATGGGAATTGCATTAAACATGTAGATTGCTTTTGGAAGTATAGCCATTTTTACTATGTTGATTCTACCAATCCATGAGCATGGGAGATCTCTCCACTTTCTATAGTCTTCCTCAATCTCTTTCTTCAGAAGTTTATACTTTTCCTTGTAGAAGTCATTCACATCCTTTGTTAAGTTTACCCCTAGGCATTTGACTTTTTTTGAAGCTATTGTAAGTGGTATTTTTTTCATATATTCTTTCTCAGCTTGTTCATTATTAGTGTGTAGAAATGCTGATGGTTTTTCTATGTTGATTTTATATCCTGCTACCTTGCTATAGCTGTTGATGGTGTCTAGGAGCTTTTGAGTAGAGTTTTTGGGTCTTTAAGGTATAGGATCATATTGTCTGCAAAT